>NC_086378.1:6430079-6733415 GCF_036588685.1 Mytilus trossulus
GTGAGTCCATTTCATGGAAATTGTAAACATCACTGAACTTTTAATTTATTCTTATATTCTCATGTTGAGAATTAATATACTAGTTTAGTGGGCTTTCTTCAATCAGCGACAAAAACTAGAAAAATATATGGCCAATGTGGGGATCGAACCCACGACATTCGCGTTATTAGCACGACGCTCTAACCAACTGAGCTAACCGGCCCATGAAACTTACTTTGGAAATTTTATGTATTTATTCAAACATATCATCATGAACAATTGTCCTTTTCACAAGTCTAACTTCATTTGACGGATTTTCCAGTTGACAAGGTAAAAAGCGTGGAAATCGTGCAAAAAGACTAAAAGTTTAAACCTACCACTTCTTTTTACATTTCCTGACGTTAAGAGTATCTTTTGACGAACTTCTGTTATCTCGGACATAGCCGAAAAGCTTTAATACTATAGACTATCAAAAATTCAGTGGCCAATGTGGGGATCGAACCCACGACATTCGCGTTATTAGCACGACGCTCTAACCAACTGAGCTAACCGGCCGTTGGAAACATTTTGGGAAATTTTATGTACTTATATATGGGTATCCTATTCTTACAGAATTACATATATAGAAAGGATATCTAAACTTTAAGATATGTTCAAATCCTTTGTACTTTGAACCTTAATGCGTTTTCTTGTCTAAAATAGTGTTGGATTTTGTGCTATTCTCATTGTGAGTCCATTTCATGGAAATTGTAAACATCACTGAACTTTTAATTTATTCTTATATTCTCATGTTGAGAATTAATATACTAGTTTAGTGGGCTTTCTTCAATCAGCGACAAAAACTAGAAAAATATATGGCCAATGTGGGGATCGAACCCACGACATTCGCGTTATTAGCACGACGCTCTAACCAACTGAGCTAACCGGCCCATGAAACTTACTTTGGAAATTTTATGTATTTATTCAAACATATCATCATGAACAATTGTCCTTTTCACAAGTCTAACTTCATTTGACGGATTTTCCAGTTGACAAGGTAAAAAGCGTGGAAATCGTGCAAAAAGACTAAAAGTTTAAACCTACCACTTCTTTTTACATTTCCTGACGTTAAGAGTATCTTTTGACGAACTTCTGTTATCTCGGACATAGCCGAAAAGCTTTAATACTATAGACTATCAAAAATTCAGTGGCCAATGTGGGGATCGAACCCACGACATTCGCGTTATTAGCACGACGCTCTAACCAACTGAGCTAACCGGCCGTTGGAAACATTTTGGGAAATTTTATGTACTTATATATGGGTATCCTATTCTTACAGAATTACATATATAGAAAGGATATCTAAACTTTAAGATATGTTCAAATCCTTTGTACTTTGAACCTTAATGCGTTTTCTTGTCTAAAATAGTGTTGGATTTTGTGCTATTCTCATTGTGAGTCCATTTCATGGAAATTGTAAACATCACTGAACTTTTAATTTATTCTTATATTCTCATGTTGAGAATTAATATACTAGTTTAGTGGGCTTTCTTCAATCAGCGACAAAAACTAGAAAAATATATGGCCAATGTGGGGATCGAACCCACGACATTCGCGTTATTAGCACGACGCTCTAACCAACTGAGCTAACCGGCCCATGAAACTTACTTTGGAAATTTTATGTATTTATTCAAACATATCATCATGAACAATTGTCCTTTTCACAAGTCTAACTTCATTTGACGGATTTTCCAGTTGACAAGGTAAAAAGCGTGGAAATCGTGCAAAAAGACTAAAAGTTTAAACCTACCACTTCTTTTTACATTTCCTGACGTTAAGAGTATCTTTTGACGAACTTCTGTTATCTCGGACATAGCCGAAAAGCTTTAATACTATAGACTATCAAAAATTCAGTGGCCAATGTGGGGATCGAACCCACGACATTCGCGTTATTAGCACGACGCTCTAACCAACTGAGCTAACCGGCCGTTGGAAACATTTTGGGAAATTTTATGTACTTATATATGGGTATCCTATTCTTACAGAATTACATATATAGAAAGGATATCTAAACTTTAAGATATGTTCAAATCCTTTGTACTTTGAATCTTAATGCGTTTTCTTGTCTAAAATAGTGTTGGATTTTGTGCTATTCTCATTGTGAGTCCATTTCATGGAAATTGTAAACATCACTGAACTTTTAATTTATTCTTATATTCTCATGTTGAGAATTAATATACTAGTTTAGTGGGCTTTCTTCAATCAGCGACAAAAACTAGAAAAATATATGGCCAATGTGGGGATCGAACCCACGACATTCGCGTTATTAGCACGACGCTCTAACCAACTGAGCTAACCGGCCCATGAAACTTACTTTGGAAATTTTATGTATTTATTCAAACATATCATCATGAACAATTGTCCTTTTCACAAGTCTAACTTCATTTGACGGATTTTCCAGTTGACAAGGTAAAAAGCGTGGAAATCGTGCAAAAAGACTAAAAGTTTAAACCTACCACTTCTTTTTACATTTCCTGACGTTAAGAGTATCTTTTGACGAACTTCTGTTATCTCGGACATAGCCGAAAAGCTTTAATACTATAGACTATCAAAAATTCAGTGGCCAATGTGGGGATCGAACCCACGACATTCGCGTTATTAGCACGACGCTCTAACCAACTGAGCTAACCGGCCGTTGGAAACATTTTGGGAAATTTTATGTACTTATATATGGGTATCCTATTCTTACAGAATTACATATATAGAAAGGATATCTAAACTTTAAGATATGTTCAAATCCTTTGTACTTTGAACCTTAATGCGTTTTCTTGTCTAAAATAGTGTTGGATTTTGTGCTATTCTCATTGTGAGTCCATTTCATGGAAATTGTAAACATCACTGAACTTTTAATTTATTCTTATATTCTCATGTTGAGAATTAATATACTAGTTTAGTGGGCTTTCTTCAATCAGCGACAAAAACTAGAAAAATATATGGCCAATGTGGGGATCGAACCCACGACATTCGCGTTATTAGCACGACGCTCTAACCAACTGAGCTAACCGGCCCATGAAACTTACTTTGGAAATTTTATGTATTTATTCAAACATATCATCATGAACAATTGTCCTTTTCACAAGTCTAACTTCATTTGACGGATTTTCCAGTTGACAAGGTAAAAAGCGTGGAAATCGTGCAAAAAGACTAAAAGTTTAAACCTACCACTTCTTTTTACATTTCCTGACGTTAAGAGTATCTTTTGACGAACTTCTGTTATCTCGGACATAGCCGAAAAGCTTTAATACTATAGACTATCAAAAATTCAGTGGCCAATGTGGGGATCGAACCCACGACATTCGCGTTATTAGCACGACGCTCTAACCAACTGAGCTAACCGGCCGTTGGAAACATTTTGGGAAATTTTATGTACTTATATATGGGTATCCTATTCTTACAGAATTACATATATAGAAAGGATATCTAAACTTTAAGATATGTTCAAATCCTTTGTACTTTGAACCTTAATGCGTTTTCTTGTCTAAAATAGTGTTGGATTTTGTGCTATTCTCATTGTGAGTCCATTTCATGGAAATTGTAAACATCACTGAACTTTTAATTTATTCTTATATTCTCATGTTGAGAATTAATATACTAGTTTAGTGGGCTTTCTTCAATCAGCGACAAAAACTAGAAAAATATATGGCCAATGTGGGGATCGAACCCACGACATTCGCGTTATTAGCACGACGCTCTAACCAACTGAGCTAACCGGCCCATGAAACTTACTTTGGAAATTTTATGTATTTATTCAAACATATCATCATGAACAATTGTCCTTTTCACAAGTCTAACTTCATTTGACGGATTTTCCAGTTGACAAGGTAAAAAGCGTGGAAATCGTGCAAAAAGACTAAAAGTTTAAACCTACCACTTCTTTTTACATTTCCTGACGTTAAGAGTATCTTTTGACGAACTTCTGTTATCTCGGACATAGCCGAAAAGCTTTAATACTATAGACTATCAAAAATTCAGTGGCCAATGTGGGGATCGAACCCACGACATTCGCGTTATTAGCACGACGCTCTAACCAACTGAGCTAACCGGCCGTTGGAAACATTTTGGGAAATTTTATGTACTTATATATGGGTATCCTATTCTTACAGAATTACATATATAGAAAGGATATCTAAACTTTAAGATATGTTCAAATCCTTTGTACTTTGAACCTTAATGCGTTTTCTTGTCTAAAATAGTGTTGGATTTTGTGCTATTCTCATTGTGAGTCCATTTCATGGAAATTGTAAACATCACTGAACTTTTAATTTATTCTTATATTCTCATGTTGAGAATTAATATACTAGTTTAGTGGGCTTTCTTCAATCAGCGACAAAAACTAGAAAAATATATGGCCAATGTGGGGATCGAACCCACGACATTCGCGTTATTAGCACGACGCTCTAACCAACTGAGCTAACCGGCCCATGAAACTTACTTTGGAAATTTTATGTATTTATTCAAACATATCATCATGAACAATTGTCCTTTTCACAAGTCTAACTTCATTTGACGGATTTTCCAGTTGACAAGGTAAAAAGCGTGGAAATCGTGCAAAAAGACTAAAAGTTTAAACCTACCACTTCTTTTTACATTTCCTGACGTTAAGAGTATCTTTTGACGAACTTCTGTTATCTCGGACATAGCCGAAAAGCTTTAATACTATAGACTATCAAAAATTCAGTGGCCAATGTGGGGATCGAACCCACGACATTCGCGTTATTAGCACGACGCTCTAACCAACTGAGCTAACCGGCCGTTGGAAACATTTTGGGAAATTTTATGTACTTATATATGGGTATCCTATTCTTACAGAATTACATATATAGAAAGGATATCTAAACTTTAAGATATGTTCAAATCCTTTGTACTTTGAACCTTAATGCGTTTTCTTGTCTAAAATAGTGTTGGATTTTGTGCTATTCTCATTGTGAGTCCATTTCATGGAAATTGTAAACATCACTGAACTTTTAATTTATTCTTATATTCTCATGTTGAGAATTAATATACTAGTTTAGTGGGCTTTCTTCAATCAGCGACAAAAACTAGAAAAATATATGGCCAATGTGGGGATCGAACCCACGACATTCGCGTTATTAGCACGACGCTCTAACCAACTGAGCTAACCGGCCCATGAAACTTACTTTGGAAATTTTATGTATTTATTCAAACATATCATCATGAACAATTGTCCTTTTCACAAGTCTAACTTCATTTGACGGATTTTCCAGTTGACAAGGTAAAAAGCGTGGAAATCGTGCAAAAAGACTAAAAGTTTAAACCTACCACTTCTTTTTACATTTCCTGACGTTAAGAGTATCTTTTGACGAACTTCTGTTATCTCGGACATAGCCGAAAAGCTTTAATACTATAGACTATCAAAAATTCAGTGGCCAATGTGGGGATCGAACCCACGACATTCGCGTTATTAGCACGACGCTCTAACCAACTGAGCTAACCGGCCGTTGGAAACATTTTGGGAAATTTTATGTACTTATATATGGGTATCCTATTCTTACAGAATTACATATATAGAAAGGATATCTAAACTTTAAGATATGTTCAAATCCTTTGTACTTTGAACCTTAATGCGTTTTCTTGTCTAAAATAGTGTTGGATTTTGTGCTATTCTCATTGTGAGTCCATTTCATGGAAATTGTAAACATCACTGAACTTTTAATTTATTCTTATATTCTCATGTTGAGAATTAATATACTAGTTTAGTGGGCTTTCTTCAATCAGCGACAAAAACTAGAAAAATATATGGCCAATGTGGGGATCGAACCCACGACATTCGCGTTATTAGCACGACGCTCTAACCAACTGAGCTAACCGGCCCATGAAACTTACTTTGGAAATTTTATGTATTTATTCAAACATATCATCATGAACAATTGTCCTTTTCACAAGTCTAACTTCATTTGACGGATTTTCCAGTTGACAAGGTAAAAAGCGTGGAAATCGTGCAAAAAGACTAAAAGTTTAAACCTACCACTTCTTTTTACATTTCCTGACGTTAAGAGTATCTTTTGACGAACTTCTGTTATCTCGGACATAGCCGAAAAGCTTTAATACTATAGACTATCAAAAATTCAGTGGCCAATGTGGGGATCGAACCCACGACATTCGCGTTATTAGCACGACGCTCTAACCAACTGAGCTAACCGGCCGTTGGAAACATTTTGGGAAATTTTATGTACTTATATATGGGTATCCTATTCTTACAGAATTACATATATAGAAAGGATATCTAAACTTTAAGATATGTTCAAATCCTTTGTACTTTGAACCTTAATGCGTTTTCTTGTCTAAAATAGTGTTGGATTTTGTGCTATTCTCATTGTGAGTCCATTTCATGGAAATTGTAAACATCACTGAACTTTTAATTTATTCTTATATTCTCATGTTGAGAATTAATATACTAGTTTAGTGGGCTTTCTTCAATCAGCGACAAAAACTAGAAAAATATATGGCCAATGTGGGGATCGAACCCACGACATTCGCGTTATTAGCACGACGCTCTAACCAACTGAGCTAACCGGCCCATGAAACTTACTTTGGAAATTTTATGTATTTATTCAAACATATCATCATGAACAATTGTCCTTTTCACAAGTCTAACTTCATTTGACGGATTTTCCAGTTGACAAGGTAAAAAGCGTGGAAATCGTGCAAAAAGACTAAAAGTTTAAACCTACCACTTCTTTTTACATTTCCTGACGTTAAGAGTATCTTTTGACGAACTTCTGTTATCTCGGACATAGCCGAAAAGCTTTAATACTATAGACTATCAAAAATTCAGTGGCCAATGTGGGGATCGAACCCACGACATTCGCGTTATTAGCACGACGCTCTAACCAACTGAGCTAACCGGCCGTTGGAAACATTTTGGGAAATTTTATGTACTTATATATGGGTATCCTATTCTTACAGAATTACATATATAGAAAGGATATCTAAACTTTAAGATATGTTCAAATCCTTTGTACTTTGAACCTTAATGCGTTTTCTTGTCTAAAATAGTGTTGGATTTTGTGCTATTCTCATTGTGAGTCCATTTCATGGAAATTGTAAACATCACTGAACTTTTAATTTATTCTTATATTCTCATGTTGAGAATTAATATACTAGTTTAGTGGGCTTTCTTCAATCAGCGACAAAAACTAGAAAAATATATGGCCAATGTGGGGATCGAACCCACGACATTCGCGTTATTAGCACGACGCTCTAACCAACTGAGCTAACCGGCCCATGAAACTTACTTTGGAAATTTTATGTATTTATTCAAACATATCATCATGAACAATTGTCCTTTTCACAAGTCTAACTTCATTTGACGGATTTTCCAGTTGACAAGGTAAAAAGCGTGGAAATCGTGCAAAAAGACTAAAAGTTTAAACCTACCACTTCTTTTTACATTTCCTGACGTTAAGAGTATCTTTTGACGAACTTCTGTTATCTCGGACATAGCCGAAAAGCTTTAATACTATAGACTATCAAAAATTCAGTGGCCAATGTGGGGATCGAACCCACGACATTCGCGTTATTAGCACGACGCTCTAACCAACTGAGCTAACCGGCCGTTGGAAACATTTTGGGAAATTTTATGTACTTATATATGGGTATCCTATTCTTACAGAATTACATATATAGAAAGGATATCTAAACTTTAAGATATGTTCAAATCCTTTGTACTTTGAACCTTAATGCGTTTTCTTGTCTAAAATAGTGTTGGATTTTGTGCTATTCTCATTGTGAGTCCATTTCATGGAAATTGTAAACATCACTGAACTTTTAATTTATTCTTATATTCTCATGTTGAGAATTAATATACTAGTTTAGTGGGCTTTCTTCAATCAGCGACAAAAACTAGAAAAATATATGGCCAATGTGGGGATCGAACCCACGACATTCGCGTTATTAGCACGACGCTCTAACCAACTGAGCTAACCGGCCCATGAAACTTACTTTGGAAATTTTATGTATTTATTCAAACATATCATCATGAACAATTGTCCTTTTCACAAGTCTAACTTCATTTGACGGATTTTCCAGTTGACAAGGTAAAAAGCGTGGAAATCGTGCAAAAAGACTAAAAGTTTAAACCTACCACTTCTTTTTACATTTCCTGACGTTAAGAGTATCTTTTGACGAACTTCTGTTATCTCGGACATAGCCGAAAAGCTTTAATACTATAGACTATCAAAAATTCAGTGGCCAATGTGGGGATCGAACCCACGACATTCGCGTTATTAGCACGACGCTCTAACCAACTGAGCTAACCGGCCGTTGGAAACATTTTGGGAAATTTTATGTACTTATATATGGGTATCCTATTCTTACAGAATTACATATATAGAAAGGATATCTAAACTTTAAGATATGTTCAAATCCTTTGTACTTTGAACCTTAATGCGTTTTCTTGTCTAAAATAGTGTTGGATTTTGTGCTATTCTCATTGTGAGTCCATTTCATGGAAATTGTAAACATCACTGAACTTTTAATTTATTCTTATATTCTCATGTTGAGAATTAATATACTAGTTTAGTGGGCTTTCTTCAATCAGCGACAAAAACTAGAAAAATATATGGCCAATGTGGGGATCGAACCCACGACATTCGCGTTATTAGCACGACGCTCTAACCAACTGAGCTAACCGGCCCATGAAACTTACTTTGGAAATTTTATGTATTTATTCAAACATATCATCATGAACAATTGTCCTTTTCACAAGTCTAACTTCATTTGACGGATTTTCCAGTTGACAAGGTAAAAAGCGTGGAAATCGTGCAAAAAGACTAAAAGTTTAAACCTACCACTTCTTTTTACATTTCCTGACGTTAAGAGTATCTTTTGACGAACTTCTGTTATCTCGGACATAGCCGAAAAGCTTTAATACTATAGACTATCAAAAATTCAGTGGCCAATGTGGGGATCGAACCCACGACATTCGCGTTATTAGCACGACGCTCTAACCAACTGAGCTAACCGGCCGTTGGAAACATTTTGGGAAATTTTATGTACTTATATATGGGTATCCTATTCTTACAGAATTACATATATAGAAAGGATATCTAAACTTTAAGATATGTTCAAATCCTTTGTACTTTGAACCTTAATGCGTTTTCTTGTCTAAAATAGTGTTGGATTTTGTGCTATTCTCATTGTGAGTCCATTTCATGGAAATTGTAAACATCACTGAACTTTTAATTTATTCTTATATTCTCATGTTGAGAATTAATATACTAGTTTAGTGGGCTTTCTTCAATCAGCGACAAAAACTAGAAAAATATATGGCCAATGTGGGGATCGAACCCACGACATTCGCGTTATTAGCACGACGCTCTAACCAACTGAGCTAACCGGCCCATGAAACTTACTTTGGAAATTTTATGTATTTATTCAAACATATCATCATGAACAATTGTCCTTTTCACAAGTCTAACTTCATTTGACGGATTTTCCAGTTGACAAGGTAAAAAGCGTGGAAATCGTGCAAAAAGACTAAAAGTTTAAACCTACCACTTCTTTTTACATTTCCTGACGTTAAGAGTATCTTTTGACGAACTTCTGTTATCTCGGACATAGCCGAAAAGCTTTAATACTATAGACTATCAAAAATTCAGTGGCCAATGTGGGGATCGAACCCACGACATTCGCGTTATTAGCACGACGCTCTAACCAACTGAGCTAACCGGCCGTTGGAAACATTTTGGGAAATTTTATGTACTTATATATGGGTATCCTATTCTTACAGAATTACATATATAGAAAGGATATCTAAACTTTAAGATATGTTCAAATCCTTTGTACTTTGAACCTTAATGCGTTTTCTTGTCTAAAATAGTGTTGGATTTTGTGCTATTCTCATTGTGAGTCCATTTCATGGAAATTGTAAACATCACTGAACTTTTAATTTATTCTTATATTCTCATGTTGAGAATTAATATACTAGTTTAGTGGGCTTTCTTCAATCAGCGACAAAAACTAGAAAAATATATGGCCAATGTGGGGATCGAACCCACGACATTCGCGTTATTAGCACGACGCTCTAACCAACTGAGCTAACCGGCCCATGAAACTTACTTTGGAAATTTTATGTATTTATTCAAACATATCATCATGAACAATTGTCCTTTTCACAAGTCTAACTTCATTTGACGGATTTTCCAGTTGACAAGGTAAAAAGCGTGGAAATCGTGCAAAAAGACTAAAAGTTTAAACCTACCACTTCTTTTTACATTTCCTGACGTTAAGAGTATCTTTTGACGAACTTCTGTTATCTCGGACATAGCCGAAAAGCTTTAATACTATAGACTATCAAAAATTCAGTGGCCAATGTGGGGATCGAACCCACGACATTCGCGTTATTAGCACGACGCTCTAACCAACTGAGCTAACCGGCCGTTGGAAACATTTTGGGAAATTTTATGTACTTATATATGGGTATCCTATTCTTACAGAATTACATATATAGAAAGGATATCTAAACTTTAAGATATGTTCAAATCCTTTGTACTTTGAACCTTAATGCGTTTTCTTGTCTAAAATAGTGTTGGATTTTGTGCTATTCTCATTGTGAGTCCATTTCATGGAAATTGTAAACATCACTGAACTTTTAATTTATTCTTATATTCTCATGTTGAGAATTAATATACTAGTTTAGTGGGCTTTCTTCAATCAGCGACAAAAACTAGAAAAATATATGGCCAATGTGGGGATCGAACCCACGACATTCGCGTTATTAGCACGACGCTCTAACCAACTGAGCTAACCGGCCCATGAAACTTACTTTGGAAATTTTATGTATTTATTCAAACATATCATCATGAACAATTGTCCTTTTCACAAGTCTAACTTCATTTGACGGATTTTCCAGTTGACAAGGTAAAAAGCGTGGAAATCGTGCAAAAAGACTAAAAGTTTAAACCTACCACTTCTTTTTACATTTCCTGACGTTAAGAGTATCTTTTGACGAACTTCTGTTATCTCGGACATAGCCGAAAAGCTTTAATACTATAGACTATCAAAAATTCAGTGGCCAATGTGGGGATCGAACCCACGACATTCGCGTTATTAGCACGACGCTCTAACCAACTGAGCTAACCGGCCGTTGGAAACATTTTGGGAAATTTTATGTACTTATATATGGGTATCCTATTCTTACAGAATTACATATATAGAAAGGATATCTAAACTTTAAGATATGTTCAAATCCTTTGTACTTTGAACCTTAATGCGTTTTCTTGTCTAAAATAGTGTTGGATTTTGTGCTATTCTCATTGTGAGTCCATTTCATGGAAATTGTAAACATCACTGAACTTTTAATTTATTCTTATATTCTCATGTTGAGAATTAATATACTAGTTTAGTGGGCTTTCTTCAATCAGCGACAAAAACTAGAAAAATATATGGCCAATGTGGGGATCGAACCCACGACATTCGCGTTATTAGCACGACGCTCTAACCAACTGAGCTAACCCGTCCTGAAACAGGTACGACAGATCTTTGAAAGAGTAAAAATGTACCCTCTTTTTTTTTAATTTCATCCATTTGTTATTATTTAAAAATCGCATGATCACCAGTCATTCAGTTTTCAATTGATATCAAAATATCCTTAATATTCTACATATTTTGAAAAGTTACACCGATGAGTAGGAACTATTTTGTGTTAAATATGCACTACTTTCTAGTATGTGCTTTCTGGCCGGGCCCGAATTCCAAAACTGCTATCGTAAACCACGGTAACAATAAGTAACCTTGACCTCTCTATTTCAATGGAACAAAACAAGAACAAGACCAGAATAAACGATATATGAAGACGCATTATTTGTGAAAAAATGAGCAGGTTATTTTTATTGACCACAGTTCCTATAGTAAAACATTTTTAAGCATCAATGATGGTCCTCAATGCTCTTCGTCTTCGTACTTTATTTGGCCTTTTTTGTACTCTTTGGATTCGAGCGTCACTGATGAGTCTTTTCATTTGTAGACGAAAAGCGCGTCTGGTGTAAATACAAAATTTAGTCCTGGTATTTATGATGACTTTATTTATATGTCCATGTCAAATGTAGGATTGTTATGATTTTAAAAAACCGAAGCTAAACAAAAGTATTTAAAATGATTTATTATAGTTTTAAACATTGAAATAAAACAGAACATCGACGATAAATTAGACTCTTATTTCAAACATAACAAGTTTTCCGTTGAGCAGTGATACTACCAACAGATAATATTGAAACTGGAATCGAATTTAACATTTCGTATTTTGAAGATCTCAGAGTTCCATTTAAAAATTAAAAAAAAACATATCTTTGAATTCATCATGAAAATAAATGTATATATGTTTGACTAGCTTTATAGTAAGTATACAGTAACACACTTTAGTAATTGTTACTCATTTGAGTTAAGTCCTGTCTTACATATACGTGAATGTCGTTTATGATCTACATTAACTATATGCGTATATTAAGGTGTATTTGAACAATACCTTATTGTTTAGTTGTAATTGTGATATTCAATCATATTATTATGTAAGTATCATATTTCATTATTTGCAATTAAATGCGTTTGTTTTAAACATTCTTCTGTACAATGTTCTTATGTACTTTAAGTACTTGAAGTACTTCTAAACAAAGTTGATAGTGAGGTTAGCTTTAGCCAAACTGCGTGCACGCATCTTTCTGAACACTTATATACATTTTAAAAGTAGTTTCACTATCAACTTACAGCAAAATCATTGATTTTTTTTCTTTAACAAAAGTTATGATATTGAATCCGAGTTATGCTTCTTTGCTCCAGGTTGCTACACTGTACGTTAAATCTGAAACAAATAATGTATTATATATGTCTCTGGTTATTTTGACAAAAATATGGAAAGCAATATAATGAAAAATATATAGTGTAGACGGAACGTTACATAATGCAAAGTAAAGATGCGATATTTAGAAACATTCTATCTTAACCTTATGTTTAATTCATATTCGAAATTTTATATGTATACTTTTCCTATATTTTAAAAACATTTAAACTGAATATTTACTTAGTGTTTCTTCTTTTACTTCTGTTACTCATCATGACCGATTTATTCATCTGTCAATTATCATTAATGTATTACTCATCTGTTAATTATCATGACTGTTTCACTCATCTGTTAATTATAATGACTGTTTTACTCGTCTGTTAATTAGCATGACTGTTTTACTAATCTGTTAAGTGTCATGACTGTATTACTTATCTGCTAATTATAATGACTATTTTGCTTATCTGTTAATTTTTATGACTATTTTGCGTATCTGTTAATTTTCATGACTATAGTCTGTATTACTCATCTGTTCATCATCATAACTGTACTTATTTGTTACTTATCATGACTGTTTTACCGATCTGTTACTTATCATTAAATCGAGAATGGAAATGGGGAATGTGTCAAAGAGACAACAACCCGACCGCAGAAAAAAATAACAGAAGAAGGTCACCAACAGGTCTTCAATGTAGCGAGAAATTCCCGCACCCGGAGGCGTCTTTCAGCGGGCCCCAAAAATACTGTTTTATCCATTTGATAAATATGAATGTTTACTCATTTGATTAATACGACTGTATTACTCATCTTTTAATTATCATGACTATTTTGCCTATCTGTTAATTATCATGACTGTTTTACTCATCTGTTACTTATCATGACTGTTTTTCTGCTCTGTTTATAATCATGACTTTTTCACTCATCTGTTAATTGTAATAATCATGACTGTTTTCCTGATCTGTTAATTGTCATGACTATTTTACTCATCTGTTAATATTCATGACTATTTTACTGATCTGTTAATATTCATGACTATTTTACTGATCTGTTAATATTCATGACTATTTTTCTGATCTGTTTATTGTCATGACTGTTTAACTCATTTGTAAATAGTCATGACTATTTTACTGATCTGTTACTTATCATGACTGTTTTTCTGATCTGTTTATTGTCATGACTGTTTAACTCATTTGTAAATAGTCATGACTATTTTACTGATCTGTTACTTATCATGACTGTTTTTCTGATCTGTTTATTGTCATGACTGTTTAACTCATTTGTAAATAGTCATGACTATTTTACTGATCTGTTACTTATCATGACTGTTTTTCTGATCTGTTTATTGTCATGACTGTTTAACTCATTTGTAAATAGTCATGACTATTTTACTGATCTGTTACTTATCATGACTGTTTTTCTGATCTGTTTATTGTCATGACTGTTTAACTCATTTGTAAATAGTCATGACTGTTTTACTGATCTGTTACTTATCATGACTGTTTTTCTGATCTGTTTATTGTCATGACTGTTTAACTCATTTGTAAATAGTCATGACTATTTTACTGATCTGTTACTTATCATGACTGTTTTTCTGATCTGTTTATTGTCATGACTGTTTAACTCATTTGTAAATAGTCATGACTATTTTACTGATCTGTTACTTATCATGACTGTTTTTCTGATCTGTTTATTGTCATGACTGTTTAACTCATTTGTAAATAGTCATGACTATTTTACTGATCTGTTACTTATCATGACTGTTTTTCTGATCTGTTTATTGTCATGACTGTTTAACTCATTTGTAAATAGTCATGACTGTTTTACTGATCTGTTACTTATCATGACTGTTTTTCTGATCTGTTTATTGTCATGACTGTTTAACTCATTTGTAAATAGTCATGACTATTTTACTGATCTGTTACTTATCATGACTGTTTTTCTGATCTGTTTATTGTCATGACTGTTTAACTCATTTGTAAATAGTCATGACTGTTTTACTGATCTGTTAATAATCATGACTATTTAACTGATCTGTTAATAACAGGGCTGTTTTACTCCTCTTTAAATTATCATGACTACAGTCTGTTTTACTCATCTGTTGATTATCATGACTGTTTTATTTATCTGTTACTTATCTTGAATGCTTTGCTTATTTGTTGATTGTCATGACTGTGTCACCCATCTGTTGATTATCATGACTGTATCACCCATCTGTTATTTATCATGACTGTATCACAAATCTGTTAATGATTATGACTGTATAACTCATCTGTTAATAAAAGTATCATGACTGTGTTACCCATATGTTTATTTTCTGTTCATTATCAAGATTGCTTTACTTATCTGTTTTAATTATCATGACTGTTTCACTCATCTGTTAATTATCATGACTGTTTTACTCATCTGTTAATTAGCATGACTGTTTCACTAATCTGTTAATAAAGTCATCATGACTGTATTGCTGTTTTCGTCGTACGGAGTACTCCTTTCGTTCATATTTAGGTCTGCATAATTGGAAAAGCACTATCGTATCCATACTTGTTTGAAAATACTGGATATTTGGGATATTCAAAGCTGATTACATAAACTTTTCTCTAATGATAAAGCTAAACAATGTATTTCAGAACTTGAAGACCTTGTTAATTGATGAAGATGGTATGGTCACCTCCAGAAACTGTAATGGTGTATTGTCTACTTCACAAATGCATACTTATACGCTTATATGTAGGACTTTCCTTCCTTTTGTACAATTATACGTGTTTATCATATGAAGACTTTCGGTCAAAAAACTTTACTCAGTACTGAGAGTGCCAACTCTCTGATCGAAACACCATATACAGCATTTTTTATTAGTTGATTACTTAGTTTTGGTACGATTTAAGTTTTATGACATCAAGGCCAGGTTTTAAACCATACTAATTTTAAAAAAGAATAGATTTATTTGTGGAAATAATTTTGATTAAGGATTTGCCACAAAAATATAGTAAGAATACTACGTCGAAAGTACCACATGAAGTTTGTACGAAAGGTTAATACGAGAAATTTCGAGAGAGCTTGGACTGTTATCCAAATCCTCAAACTAAATCGTAGTGATAACACTTCTTTGGATTTGATTAAAAAAAAGTCTTCGTATTTGTTCTTTTATCCTCCTTAATATGTTAAAATCCCACCATCCCGTTTACTCTTTGTGGTCTTTGTGGTGTAGTGGTTATGGAATCGGACTACTAACATTACGGTTTCTGGTTCTATCCCCTTTCCGGGGAGAGAGTTTCAGGGACTGTATTTTCGGCTCTCCTTCGACACAATTTGCTAGTATGGTCTCGATAAACGATGATAGTCCGTCGGATGGGGACGATAAATGGCTAACCCGTAGATTTCGAAAAAGAGCAGGATAATACCGCTACAAGACATACTTGTACCCGCAAAGTGGGAAGGGGTTAATATAAGTTTAAATAATTTGTTTCCATTCCACCATAAATAAATATGTTTAACTTAAATGTGTCTCTCTGTCAATGTATGAATTAAACTTCACACTTTCAATTCAATGTTAGGAAATACCATTGCTATCAATTACACAGATAATGTTTCTTTTAAAAATATAAGAAGCAATTTGTACGATCAGAATATTGTAGCGATTCCAATGATTCATTGCAACAAATGTCAATTTGGAATAATTATTGAAATTCAGGGATAATAGCAATGGCATGACATCTATCAAAATTATGGGAAATTCAAATAATTGGTGACAACTGCTTATTTTATTGTCTCATTAATACACTTTTTCTGTGGCAGATATAATTTTATTCATCATTTTTTGTAAATGTGATACCAAATCAACCGATAAATATATCAAGGGCTATATTTCTGTGGAGGAACGTGAAAGAAGAGACCGCTATACATAAAATGTAATATACGAAAACGTTAGTCATATTTTCATTCATTCTAATTCATACATTGATGAATTTTGTATACATTTCATCGTAACATAAAGGTTTTAATTCCCTCAGCTAAACTTAACCTAAAGTCCTTCGACAGATTAACACACGGAGCGCGCTTTGGACGACCTCATTCATATGAACGAGAGAAAGTATGAACAGAGGAGAGGCATTCTTATAAATTTTTCTATAGACTATTTATACTGCTTTCATTATATATACCTTGTAAAGGCTTTGGCTTTCCAAAGTAATGCCCAGGCGTTCATGGGGAGAAAACGCTTTGGACAGATTCAAACTGATTTGAAGTCCGAATGTCTTTGAATGGCATTCATCAAGAAGAGCGTTTTGAATCTGCTGTGAGTGAGTCTTGTCTGCAACGCTTGAAGTGATTTGAGTGCGCTCAATCATAGAGAGCACATACACTACCGTAGACATGTTTTAGACTATTGTTATGTGTTTAGTTAGAATGGGCTGCAAAGATCTCGTTGACAGCGCATGTTAAAAAATAATGTTTTAACTGGCACACACATAAGTTTTATAATATATGGGTTTTGATGACTTGTATTTAAATTATGAATATGCTTATGGTATAAAGACAACTTCTTCAAATTTACTCTCGAAAGTTAACGTTTTGAAAACTTGCAATCCTGTTTCTATTCTTTAGATGTGGTCATTGATTATTAGGACTAGTAGCTCATTGCATTTATAAGCGACAACGCTTCTAGAGTTGCGTGTTTCTTTCCTTCTTATAATATCCTAGAATATATATTTTTTAAGGCATCTCGTTTCAGTTAAGAGTGAAAGATACAAAAAACAAATATGCATAGTCTAGCAAGGGATTTAACATGTAAACATTTTCCTATTTGTTGTTGCAGCACGTTCAATAGATATTGTCGTATATTTATATGTCTATTCGCGCGCAATAATGTAATTACTGAAGATATTGGTGTCAGAAGAAGAATACGTAAACTCGTATTATTTTCTCATATATCCATTAGCCGAACTATTAACTCAAATCGAGCGAAAACGTATTTCCACAAAATCTCAAGCTCTAATAATTTCACAAAATTAGATTTCTGATGTGAACGATTTCAGAATTGCCTTTTCCAAAGATGTTTTCAGGGAAGTTTGGTTTAATCTGTAGAGGAAATGGTTTTCCTAAAGATTTCTTCTGCCAAATTTCGTTCGTATATGATTCTTTGTTAGGAAAATAACTACTGACACAACAAATATCCAATACTATGTTTTCAATGATCTCTTATCTTTATGCTTTGAAGACAAAAGAGGGACGAAAGATACCAAAGGGACAGTCAAACTCATAAATCTAAAACAAACTGACAACGCCATGGCTAAAAATGAAAAAGACAAACAGAAAAACAATAGTACACATGACACAACATAGAAAACTAAAGAATAAACAACACGAACCCCACCAAAAACTAGGGGTGATCTCAGGTGCTCCGGAAGGGTAAGCAGATCCCGCTCCACATGTGGCACCCGTCGCGATGCTTATGTGATTTCACAGCCGGTAAATAGTCCAATTCGGTAGGTCACAAGTATGCGCACCCAACATATGTCCATTTTACATACTGACATGAATTTGAGAAACTTACCAGAATATTACGGTATAAACATTAATGTTACAAAAGTATATTTGTTATGTTAAAATAGGCCCTAGAACCATAAAAGTGGCATTTAGCTGAATGTTGTCTCCTAATACCATTGAGCTGTCTCCCAATAACCTTTGGACGTCAAGCAACATTGTGAAATTTTGATGCAAGATTTCCCAGAAACTTGTGTGATATAAGACAATGGAAAACAAATTTGAACACAAGTGTAAATACTTCTATTTGTCACTTTGGATTGCATAACTCTGGAAGGGTAATATGGTTACATTGAAAAAAATATTTCAATGATAATGAAATGGAAGAACGCAATGTCATTTTTAAAAGTAACACACGTTATCATACTAGAACAATCAGATGAACAGGTTGAGACAAATATACGGATACAAAGAATAGTACACATTGTAATCTGATCCTAACAATCAAATTCCAAGATATAAGGTTGAGTCTATCATCTAAAATACGAGAAAAAGTACCACTCTTCCAACAAACGATACATGGAACATATCATCACCAATACATTTTATGGCCTTTTAATCCAGATTTATTTTTTGAAAACGAGCTAGTCAAAATTGCGAACAAAATACTTCCCAAGTTTACATTACTCTTGGTCTCATTTTATCGCAGGAACAGTCAAAACTTAGCTGGCAACACTTTTAGGAATTTTTGATCCCTAATGCCCTTCACCTACGTTCGTTACTCTGCCTTCTTCACTGCTTTAATCGAGCGTCACTGATAAGTCTTTCGTAGACGAAACGCGCATTTGGCGCAAATATAAAATTTCAATCCTGGTATCTATGATGAGTTTATTTATTCAAGAATAAAATATTGGCGTTCAATGACATTGTAATTCCGCTTTCCCAGAATGCCATTCGGTTTGACACTTATAAAAGCACTGTTTGTAAATGATCAATTAAAAGCATTTGTATTACTGAGCTCTGATTTATATCTGAGTTTATTTCATTGATCATGCTTAAGTCATATCAGCATATATCTATCAGTGTTTTACTATATAATGATAGTTAAACCGGCTTTAAAAAAAGGTGATTCATTAAATATACCCAAAAGAATTTAAAACTGTCATAAAATATCATTTATAGCTATTGGTTTTCTACAAAATAACATCATTCATAGAGTTATATGTATATTAACAATGAATCATCTGTTTCCTAACAAAATCAAAACATATCATCCCACAATCGTAAGAAACTTGATGGAAAAGGATTAAGCTATGATGATTTCAAATGAAGGAATCCCTTGACAAAACTCTAAGTGTTTATATTTATCATTGGAATATATTTAGCAATTATTAGTTGCATGTAGAATGACGGAACAAAACACTAAACAACCTTAGAGTTAACAGAAATACGAACATTAAAAAAACGATAAAAAGATTTGATAATGTAAAATCAGCGTATGTTATCGTCATGTATCATTGGCTGACCATTGTTGCAGCCGCACTACTGGTCAGAACATCTATCCTATATTTTACGAATCTTCTGCGTCAATCACTGTATCTTATAGTGTTCATATCTGTTTGTAACGTTAGATTGGTCTTGAAACAGCTTATCCAAAAACACATATATATAACATAATTTCTTTGATACAATTCTCTGTTTCAGTTTCCGATTCGTTTTTCTTTTCGTTTTTGATAGACTGCCTTATGTTATTTCGTCCCATACTATATAATCGAACTATTAAACTAGTAAGTATAATAGTACAAGTCGTTCTGAAACTTTTTTTTTATATATTTGTGGCGAAATGAAAACTAAGGAAAAGTAACAATCTTTTATGGGTTTTTTTCTCAAAAGAATGAAAAAAAACCAGAAGATACCAAAAAGTCAAGGGGATTAAAACAGAGATCGACGAAACTAAAAAAAACATGGTCAAAAGACAAAACAAAACAGGCGAGGGGATTAAAACAGAGATCGACGAAACTAAAAACACCATGGTCAAAAGACAAAACAAAACAGGCGAGGGGATTAAAACAGAGATCGACGAAACTAAAAACACCATGGTCAAAAGACAAAACAAAACAGGCGAGGGGATTAAAACAGAGATCGACGAAACTAAAAACACCATGGTCAAAAGACAAAACAAAACAGGCGAGGGGATTAAAACAGAGATCGACGAAACTAAAAACACCATGGTCAAAAGACAAAACAAAACAGGCGAGGGGATTAAAACAGAGATCGAGGAAATTAAAAACACCATGGTCAAAAGACAAAACAAAACAGGCGAAGGGATTTAAAACAGAGATCGACGAAACTAAAATCACCATGGACAAAAACAAATGAAGACAAAAAGGTTGTTTTCTCTGCCGATATACTTACCAATGACAGTAAAGACACAGATTTTAAGATAAACAAACGGTCTTATTGTTATATATCATTATACTTAGAAACCTAGAGCTGATTACATCCAATACATTCATCATGCTTTCTTACTGACAATATTAATGGGTATTACACTTGCTTACAGAATACATAATCCTGTACAATATCACCTATATCACTAAATAAACTCCAATATGTCTTAGAAAAGAAATATTCATTTCAGAAGGTTGTGTAATAACAGTGAGTTTTATGTCTTTTAATTCCAGGATTTGTTCCGGAACAAATGAGATTTCTAAATTAAATCCAAAATAATTGTAACCTACGGAACGGATCACTAAGCTCTCTAAGCGAAAATAGTGGTGATGGTTGACATTGATATATTGTTACTGATAGGTTTGATACCTTGAGAATTAGCAAATAATACATAGGAAAGACAACCAGAAGATATAAATGCCTTTTGTTTACGTTTACGACTTATGTCGCAAAACCATTTACTTCAGCTTTACGGCATATTAACAGTTTCTGGTATGCTTCCAAAGGGAAAATTGTTCTGCTTTAACTTACTAGTGTCGCCATTTTATTTTCAAAATCAAGCAAGTTTTATGTCGACCTTAGGAGGTACACTATTTGTATTGTGTTGGTAAACTTACTAGATCATACATTTTAGTTTTCAACCACAGTTGTCTGCAATAACTATTATCACAAGGGTTTCATAAAGAAAGCTGTAAATATGATAAATGAACAAAGATGTATATTTATTCTCTCTCTCTCTCTCTCTCTCTCTCTCTCTCTCTCTCTCTCTCTCTCTCTCTCACACACACACACACACACACACACACACACACACACACCCATACACGCGCGCGCGCGCGCATTCTCTTGATCTGTTATTGTTGTATCCTTTATTTCCTAAAATATATTACAAAGATACCATTTAGATTTTTTTAGAAAGTAAATGAATATAGTATACACACTGATTTTTGTGGATCAAAACTCGGAAAGTTTCAAGGCTTGTAGTCTGTCATATAATAACAACTTTGTTGTATTTGAAATTGAGCTAATTCAGTAAAATAGGAAGCGAAAATATATTTAAAATATCAATTTGCAATGTCTTTATATCTCGCATGTCTGTCAATCATTTAAAGGAGTAAGATCAAAGGTGAAAGCATGCCTCAAAAATTGTATTGCTATGTTTTGGTTGTTTATTTTGGTCTGATGTAATCTACCATTATCTGAAATAACGTCATTCAAAAGTTTCAAAGTTCCATGCATAAGGATTAAAATGCAATTACAAATATTTACAGTCTGGTAGTATTTCATCATTTTTTGGTGGGTATTTTTTCGGAAATTGGACGGAATGGCCAGATGACATGTACGAAGCTTTCATAATAAATCTCTAGACTGTGAAAGGGAAGATTTAGTATTCAGTAACCATGCAAAATTAAAAAAAACAACTTTTTTGGTATTTTCATATACCAATATGGGGTCCTTCAAGTACAGTTCAAAACTCCTTTTAATATAAAAATGCTATAAAAGCTGAAGAATTGTAATTATCATGTCTGCAACTTTATTGAAGTTTCTTTCCCGAAATTGAATCTAATATTTGCTTATCAACCTCAGTAATCTTCCGCAGTAACAATCTATTATGTAGTAATTTGACAGCTTATATGGGTTTGTAATGAGATTTTTTATTTGGTCAACAGTCAATTTGCTGCAATAAGAAGGTATATCTCATCATTATTTGTTCTTTGTCTGTTCCAAGTATTTATTACTGGGGTATTTCTGTCAGAAATGAGATAATTTGTTACGCTTAGACTGACCTTCTGGAAAATTAAACGAGTTTTACCCTAATTTCAACAGATATTAGTACTTGATTGTGCGAGATGAAATGTTTTTTGTGCGCTGAATTGTTATATTTGTAAATATTACTCCCAATTTCCCTCGAGCGTAAACACTCCGAAGATAGAATTAAAATGTAATCTTGCGTTTCAAAAGAAAACGAAAATGCAATAAAATTTGTTTGATAGTGTTTACAGGAATTATTTGCCAATATCAGAAACTCATTTTCCGCTAACTAAGATGAAAACTAGTTTCTTTTCTGTGTTTAATTTAGACAAAGATTTTAATGACTATCAAGAAATCGTTTTTCTTCAAATTGTATAACTTTAATCTGTGAATGTTTGTCGCATCATTTCAACTGGAGCTGTGCAACCTAAAATGTGTAAAACGATAAAAGTTAGCTGTGTCTTTAAAACATATTTCTGTGGTATCACCATTACATTTTCTGTAACTATGGTTGTCTTTTGTAAATTATTTTACTTCCCTTTATTGTGGACTTATAAATACTAAGCCTTTTGACTATATATATATGTTTTTA
Source organism: Mytilus trossulus (assembly GCF_036588685.1). Lineage (NCBI taxonomy): Eukaryota > Metazoa > Mollusca > Bivalvia > Mytilida > Mytilidae > Mytilus > Mytilus trossulus. The sequence goes on from NC_086378.1 coordinate 6,453,167, forward strand.
AACTATAGGTTCTGTCAGAAGTCCGTTACTATGGCTCTTGTAAAGGACTTCTGGTACCATCTTGTGTGTGAGGTTGAAGAGCTACTTGCAAAAGATTTCAATGCATGAAAGATTATTCCAAATTATTTATCTAACACATGCTTACTTTATTGAGTGGTACAACGAAAAAAACTTTGTTCTAACATACAAATTAGAAAATATCAAAATGGCAATTAAACGCAATCTACAAGAAAGACGTACAACGCAATATTCAAGAAAAAGGATAAAATGAACACAGAAAACTAAAGATTGCATAACATAAATGAGGTCTTCGAAGGGGTTTACAGAATAGAGAATAAATTCTCCCCCTCCCAAAAAAAATGAAAATATAAATAAAGAATTTAGAATAATGGAATGATAAAATGAAAACAAAATAGAGAATAATTGATGGTAGAAAGTATAGAGAAAACTGATAAGACAAATTAAAGGCTACAGAAATAAAGGACCATATTACGGACCCCCATATACTCCATCATATTACGGACCCCCATATACTCCATCATATTACGGACCCCCATATACTCCATCATAATTAGAACTTTTTAAGTTCGCCAAATAACTAACTCTAAATAGAAATACGTCAAAAACAAATGTATGTGCCCTGTTAAATGTAATGACTGAAATTTACATAACCTTTTGATTCTTTTTATTTTACATCGCAAAATAAAACATCTTTGCAAGTCTTTTACATAAATCAAAACATTTATTTTTAATTAAGAATCTTTGAAGTATTGATGTTTTCTACTATCTTTCTTAAAATCGAATTTGTATACGTTGGCCACATGCTTAGCGGACGCAACTCTAATTAGAATTGACATTTTAATCAAAAATAGAAGAAATATTAGTTATTAATAGCAAAATTCAATGACCACAGCTTTTATATTTCTACATGGATAAATTCTTTCAAAACATGCAATTTATTTAATTATAAAGATTGTCAAAATTGTACGGTCGGGTGGTCTGATACAGAGCTTGTTTAAAAGGCAGAAATGATGAATGGGATCCGGACGTCGTTTGACCGGTGAAAATTGCAGCCCTCTTAACCTCCATTGCTGTCAAATTTTACTGTAAAAAATAAACATATTCGTAAATTAAATCGCACGGAAAGTTCATAAAGAAGTAACGAGGTATTAATTGACTTTCGATTTTCTTTTCTTTTTTTTTTCATATTGACTTTCGATTTTCTTTTCTTTCTTTTATATTTATTCAATGTTCTTCCATACGAGAAGTACGATTTAAGCTTATGGTCTTATGATATATCATCAGGCCGACATTTTTACATCATTAATATATATAATTGAATTTCTTGCTGAGAGCAAAATTATTCTTTATTAATTTTTTTCCGAGTATAAATTGTGTCTGTTTGAACACAAACAACATGCACCGGATTTCAAACAAAACACTTAGTAACTATCAAAGGAATGTATAGAAAAGTGTAATGAAGCAGCAATATGTTTATTGTGTACACAAATGAAACGTGATATTTTTCCTATAAAAGTGAAAATTGAAAAATGTCACTAGCGTGTTTTATTCCAGTGGGCTTGGAAACATTGTTTAAATCGCCATGCGAGCGGAACTTTTGATTTACAGAATGGACACGGAGTTTGGTTGAACAAAATATTCTTTGTACGAATTTAATCTAAAATGATTATGTCGTTTAAACACTTGATTATAGAAAAAAAACAAAGATAATATTGATATGTTCATCCTAGCTATAATGGTATAATTGAATAATACTCATTATCATAAAATGGTTTGATTTATTTTCGTAGTGTTGGTGTCTTTTTTCTTCGACTTATGGTTTTTGAATTTCTCTTTCTCTAATTCCTTTCACGGATTTGGCTATACTTTTTGGACCTTTTGGACTATAGCTCTTCATCTTTTATATAAGCTTTGGATTTCAAATATTTTGGCCACGAGCATCACTTAAGAGACATGTATCGTCGAAATGCGCATCTGGTGCAAGAAAATTGGTACCGTTAATTTTATTTTAAATTAATCAAATTGCTCTACTTGCACCATAGACTTCAAACTTCAGCGTTATTGTGGCATTCGGGTCATACGTTCTTGTCTCTACAAACACGTGTAAAAAAGCTAAGCATCATGTCACCACTGTTTCGGATTTAGCATTAGCTTGAGTAAACACCTGCATCCATATCCCGGTATTATTGGTGTCAAAACTGATTCGAAATTCTAGAACGTACAACGACTATTCATTCTTTGATGTATTATGAATAGGAGATGTTGTATGCAGATTCGCCCATCGCTAGTGTATGTGATACATCCACCACTAGTGTCCTTATAATGGGGTGTTACCGGACTACCTACCACTCATATACTCATGTGGCTACATAGGTGTTTACAGGAGCAGACACTCGATCTCAGATTGATGAAAGCTGTTAAAAGTTTTTATGTTAGGTTTATAATACCACATTTTATAAGAGGCTTTCAAATTGATATCCTCTTGCGTTGTTAATTTTATTCCTGTTTTATAGTCATTTCTGTGCACTAAATTCATATTAATTCTTACCAAATTCTTTCATAGATACAAAATGAACGATCTGGTTTGGAAGTTTGGGTTTTTTTTTTTCAGTGAGTCAAGCCTTTTTCAACTGTTTTTGCGCCCGTAAACATGCTCAACTCTGCCTGCCACATTCTGTATCTACTGTCCCAAGTCAGGAGTCTATAGTAGTCTGTGGTTGTCGTTTGATGCTGTATATCATGTTTGTTTTTAAATACTTGTATTGTATATAAAGCAGGGAGTAAGTTATCTCGTCTAAATGGATTTACATTTTACAATGTCGGAGCCTGTTATAGTTTGGTTTGTGGTATGACTATTGCTTATTGTTAAAGGCCATACGATGACCCATAGTTGCTAGCTTTATCGTCATTTGGTTGCCTCAATGGCAATCATACCACATCTTCCTATTATTAGAAACCTTAATGCGAACAAAAGTTCTTTCAAATAATCAGTAAAATTACATTTTGCATAATTGCTATTTTTACACCTTTAGTATTCTATTAAAGAACGATTAGGCGTAAATTTGTTGTGTTTTTTTCTGGGAAAATTATCTTTTTTTGTATTTTGTGACATTCATAGATATTTTATTACTACATTTCTAATAACAGTCTGTTACGACACTATCACATGTGACAGTTTTATGGCATCGGAAACTGCAAAATTGGCCTTGCGCTTTGTCTTCAGTACAAAATTTCCATAAACACCGAATTGTAAGACAACATAATACCCACATTTTTACATTTCATCATGAGACAGAACTCGTCCTTAACGCCCTTCGTCTTTCAAGCATGTTTTAATTATCACATTTTGCCGTTTTAGTGCTGGTTTATGGGACTCAAAAATGTTTACAGACAAGTCTTTTGAAAAAATACAACAACCAAGGACAATTTAGAATGTCACAAAATCAATAGCAGTAAAAAAAAGTTGAACTTTAAAGCTTAAATAGTGAAAAGAATTTCGAAATAGAAAAATGTATTTTTGGTTTTAGTTTTTTGTACTTGTTTATCATCGCATGCTTAATTACCCCTTTAATCGTCCTTATATAAACAGTGTATATCAATGTCGATTGCGAATTGTATATGTGGAGCGTCGACAATGCGTGGTAGTTTTTTGTCCACCGTTTTTGCCATTTTTTTTCATTTCATATGTTATTTGCCGCGCAAGTAGAAAACATATACCGTTCAATTCTACGTGAAATCAATTTCTAATTTCACGTTCTTTCAAGCAAAAGGCCCTGTATGACAACAAGAAAACGAAGCCTGGAAATATACGCTGGAACAAAACAAGAACAAATAGAATATCGAATTGATATAAAAGTGACATTTAAAAACCTTTTATTACTGTACACAGAGACATACAATTATATTATACATGTATGTCTCTGCTGTAAATCAGTTTTAAATGCATTTAGAATACCATACGTAAACAAGTATTAACAATAAATAGGGAGACAAAATGAAATCGGATTCCGCAAGGATAATTAGTGTTATATATATAGACGGTGAAACGCACTTTCTTATATTGCGGAATAATAGCTTGTGCATCGAGGACAGGATATTTTAATGATACAACTCTACGTAAAGTACAGTTGGGGTCGTCTTTGGCTTCCGTTTGTCCAATAAGCTTTTCGTTCGTTGTTTTATACATAAATCAGACCGTTTGTTTTGTTGGTCTTTTTTTACTCGAAGCATTTTTATATATAACTATGTCACGTGAATAGCTCGTTGAAGATGTACTAGATGAGGAGGGTTGGGAGTAACGCAAGACAAACAAGTCGACAGTAAAGTGACATTAGTATCCTTCGTCTTCGCTAGCCAAGGTACATCTCTCCACAGTGAATCGTAACCGTTGGAATGAATGAAGATGTATGTCCTTATGCCATTGTTATTAATGTGTATCTTTCAATGGCCTTTTTCATTATTATAATAATATTTTGTTCCCGATTAACTATTATTTTTTCTCAAAAGGGACAAATATTGAGCTCTTCCAAGAATTTTAGCTTAACTATGCATGAGGTATACTGTTCATCATGTTAGTCATGTTATAATGAAATTGTCTTTAGCAATGCAAAAGCATACAAAAAAGCGGCATTTCAAATATTAGTTCTTTCATTAGATCTTTATGAAGTTGAAGTATCGGATATAGCATAGCTTTCTTCCTAATTTATATGCTGTAAAATGCAGGAGACCATCGGCCTGAACGGTGAAATTAGGAATCTTAATTGCGATTCAATTATGTCACTTTGTGAGTGGGTATTGAAGAGGTTCTATAAAAGGGAAATTAAATACAATTGTATTTTGCTTCTATTTGCAAAATTGCAAGTATTTCTTTTTAAATCGTCGGAGTGGAGTTAATTAATTTACGAAAACGAACGCCGGAGTACTTCCATGATTTAAAATGTTCAACCTTGCTCATTGAGGTCAACATCGCCATCTGTCTCATTGTTTCTTCTGTTCAAACGCAACCTTTAAGCAACTATTGTTTAGGGAAATATAAAAGGAAAATAAATATATATGTCTTATATATCATGTATTGTAGTACGATGCTAGATTAAAACTGACGTGAAAAGGTAACACCCGGCCACCATAAGCTTCATTTTTATGAAGCCCATGTGGTCGTGTGGTCTAGCGGGACGGCTACAGTGCAGGCGATATCTCACCCATTCTCACCCATGGATTCGAACTCATGCTACTGAGATATCCTACTGAGATATCGCCTGCACTGCAGCCGTCCTGCTAGACCACACAAACACCTGGACTTCATAAAAATGAAGCTTTATATATATATATAAATACTAAAAAGGAGATTCGGTCGGTCAGTGAGTAAGTGACTTGGATAAAAACATATTGAATTGTAATGATAATCTTACAAAATAACAAAGCAACATTAAACTCTAGAAAGTTCTATTCAGATACATTAAATCCCGCCATGTATGCCTGTCACACTTCTGGACTGTAGCACCAGCGTGGTCTCACAGTGTCGTGTTCGCCTCGATAGGGTTACCCGACCTTCAACCGGATAAAACCAAGAACTAAAAATGATTAATCTTTGCGTCTTTTCCTCAAAGCACGTGATATCCCAAGTTGTTTATCTTAAGCTCGGCATTACCCATTACCCATTTCCATTTTCAATTTTATCTTCCTCTTATATGCATGTAATATGTACCACTGGACGACAAACACAAATACGTCATACTTGTGAAATTGCTACAAGACAAACACGCACTTATTTTATTTTTTCCAACAGGTTTAATTTAGATAGTTTTTAATATTTGTGATTAAAAAGATAATCTGTCTGCAACTGCGTTTTCGTGATGGCGGAACTTGACAGAAATGTCACTTTTCTGCAAGTTTGTTATTACTTGTAACACCAAAAGAAAAACAAATCTAAAGTTATTTTCCTGCGTTTACATTTCTGTGTTTAGTCTTTGTTTGATATTGGCACGTGAACATTTCCGGAACGAGTCAAATTATTGCAGTTGCTGCGGAAATTCTCGGTAAATCTCGCAAGTTTGGCTTCAAAATTAAACAATGAAACAGGAAAGGCATGCAAAGAACGTTATAAAATGATGAAAACATTTTAATGTTTTAAACAATATGGACATTTTTAGACGATTGAATTACCTGATAATATGGCTTAATTGATTCATCGAAATTTAATCGCTTCCAGGATTCGGACAAACAACGATGGTTAAAGATTAGAAATCAATTAAAGGATCCTTTTTATAGTTATTTTTCTACTTCTAGATATTAATTTAAGGTAGTTAGAACTGCAGGAAGCCCGTTGACATGCGTTTTGATGATGCAATAATTACTATAATTTGCTTGTTTTTACAAAACGCATTATGTTAAAGACTGTCTAGCTATTGTTGAAAATATATAAAAAAACTATCAAATAAAAATGATCAATTACTGATTCAATTTAAAATACTGTAAATTCAGAATGATTGCGTGCATTTATTGTTGCTATTTTGTCATTATAGACTATACAAATGTGATTTTAATAAATATGTTTTCTTCTTTATGTTATGCTAGCTAGTCCGGTTATAAATAGTATCTTTGCATTTTGACCCCAATTATATTTCGAAGTCTCTGAAAATGTAAAGTCGATATAGAAGTTTTGAATTTACTTGTTCAACCCGTGAAATTTTGAGAAATGTGTTATAATTCATAAACATTATTCCTTGGATAAGGTATGAACCAAATATAAGAAGGTGTTGGAAGACCGTATTTTGGCCTATATTGGTTTACTTTTACAAATTGTGACTGGGATGAGAGTGTTGTCTCATTGGCACTCATACCACATATTCGTATATCTATATACAATAAATATTCTAGTCTAATATAAAGTTTGATCTTTCTATATTTATAAAATACGATATGAGCTGTAGGTCAGTCTGATCATGTATAAAGTATTGTAACTTCCAACATTTTGAAATATAGATGTAATAATTTACATAGATCAATTAATTTTTTTTAAATATGATATTATACTTTCTCATCTTTCTATCAAACGCGTCTGGGAGCAAATTGATTAAAAGCACTAAACTCCGATACAAATCAAAATCAATGATGTGCAGTTCTATGGACCTGCCAAACTGTGCACAAATATATGGATAACTGATTGACATTAAGCTATTCAGGTCATGTACAGTCTTAATACAATTGTCAAACCGAGTCTCTCTTACATATATCATACAAAACCAGCATCTCATAAGGTCATCTCTTCCTTACAGTTTGTTATTATGTTAATAATGTTTAGGGAATAAACCATTAATTATATCACTATATTAATTGAAAATGTTAGCAATAAAAGCCACAAAATCATACTTCTTTAGAAGATTTATTGAGTTAGTGTCGAGTTAAAAATACAAAAGTTATGAATGAAAAATGCGTATTTCACCTTATCAACAAATAACAGAGCCAATTCGATGCAGGACTGAGTGGTGTACAGCAATGTCGTTACATTAGTCTATTTCCAACTGGCAATAAATCCCTTGCCAATAAAGCGTGTCCTTTTGGCTGTACTGGATTGTCACGTGCGGTCAGATCGGGTCGCCAAATTCAGATTACTCGTACCACGCTGTCTGCACGTGATATAATCCCTTGCAATGGTTAACTCTTTGAGGAGCCTATTGGTGGCATGCTGCAAGGAAAAGTTCTTCTCCTATCCAACATACTATTGGTATCCAGCGGTAGTTCTAATTCCCTGTTCTTTGTCATATATCTTTTAAATCTACCTATTTCATTAGGTGTTGGTGGTTTTTCATCTTGAATATTTATGAAATAGTTGACACTGAACGTTAGTCAAAATACAAACGGAAGTGAGAGTAAAAATAAATTTTGTGTTTCAATAACAAACTATGATGCTGGTTAAGGATGCACTCGAATCGCTCTTTTACAAATGATGTTTTCTGCAATTTCATTTTAAAACGGCCTTTAAAAATCACTGACTTTCTTTTGGATTTATGGCTATACATATATATGGAATCTTAAATGTGTATTGTTTAGACTAGATTAATTCCAAATTCAAGTAGACCGTTTTCACATTCTGTGAGTGAAGAAAAAACAAAAGGAAATTGATCCTTCCTCATTATGTCCCTATTAAAAAAAACATTTTTCAATATCAAATAAAATTTGCCAACCTTAACATCAGTCGACTAACAGAATTTTCCTAAAAATTGCAAAACTGTACTCGTCTTAAATATGCAAGAACTATTTGCTACTGAAGGTTAAAAAAATAATCAATAATTTGTTTTGTAAATTCAAATGTACTTTAAAAAAGAATACTTTGTTACATTTGAATGTCAAAAGTCTGACATCAAATTGAATGGAATCAAATAATATATATGATTCCAACTACGGTAAATTAAATAACATGTATGTTCTGGTGCACAAATGGTGATTAACACGAAGCCAAACACAAATATACTAACAGTCTGCGGATATTTCCCGCCATAAAAAACATGGTGATAAGAGTCTACAGATCGACTTTGTGTTTGCCATTCCCCTTTATACAGTGCAAATAATATACAACATTGTTGTGGTTTAATAATGGCATCAAACTTATCCCTCAAAACAGATAAGTGTTTTTAACGGTTGGATAAATGTCTGATAGTGTACCCTTGCTTCATTTCATCTGCAACCTGATGATAATAAAACCTGTTGATCTTGCAGAACTTAAAGGAATGCACTGAGTTATTGCAAAGGGATAACAACCTATTGCTAAAGATTCTCCTACGTTTTAATTTAATCTAGCCTTTTTTATGGTTTAAATTCTAATTTTAACCAGTAGCTCCGCCGTATCTTCAGTTTAGCGTCAATCTTTATGTTGGTCGTAACATTCTCGTTGGCTTTAATTAGTCAGTTTGCGTGTTTTCTCTCTAGTTTATGGTGAAATTTTCCAATTTTATGTGCCGTAATTTAACATTGAAGTAACAAGTTAGCATTATCTAGTAATTCATTTTGACGAAATGATCCCGGGGATAATATTTGTTGACATCTGAAATCAAAAATCATTACTCTTCACCAACTCATTGCTTAGTAAGATTTCAATTTTGCTTTCCATTAAGACAGTTTCTTCTAAGGTCATCAATAAATTACCTTCATTTAATTTTATTTTGATCATTTCATTAAAAAGACGGTGAAGACTCCGTTCTTGTAAATCAGAATTAATGTTCCAGAGTTAATGTCGCTATAGAAAATTGATACAGTCGTTCTAAGTCTCCAGGAAATTGCAGTTTTTAAATTATTTTGAGAAAAGTGTCGTAAATTCTGTTAAGACTCGTTACATGAAATTAAATATAAGCATTTAAGCTTTCTATCTGCAATAAATATTATGAGAACGTTAGAGTCGATTCCCAGTTTAATCAACAGTTGCTTAGCGTATCCACGAACAGACATTTGTTAATACGGAAACGAGATTTTCTTTCCATTTAAAAACTATTCTGAGTCAAAAAGCCATAAAATGAATTAGAAAATTACCAATATAAAATCGACAATACTTGTTCCGTCTTCATTAGGGATAGACAGTTAAAAAGGATCTAACATCTGACTAATGTACATCAGGAAAGGACAAAATAGGCAAAATAATCATATTATTTATTACTGGTTAATTTGTCCGTGTAAGTTCATTGGGTATTCTATCTCGAGTCAAATCACTGGGTATTCGCTCCGCGTAGTTTCATTGGGTATTATATCTCGAGTCAACTCACTGGGTATTCGATCCGCGTAGTTTCATTGGGTATTCTATCTCGAGTCAAATCACTGGGTATTCGCTCCGCGTAATTTCACTGGGTATCCTATGTCATGTCTTATCACTTGGTATTCTCTCCGTGTCAGTTTAACATTAAAACGTACTGCGTTGCCTCTTGTCCAATTTAGCATTGTAAGTTTAACCCATTCACCCTGGACCTCCCCTTTTCACAACAACAAAAGATGAAAGAAAACGACGTATATTTTCGTAATATTTATTTATATTTTCATTCTTGATTATTTATTTTTTTCTCTCTATTCAGTTCATAGTTTTTATCGTTATCGATGAGATATCGGTCAATATATGACAGCTATGTTTTTCTGTGATCAATTACGACTAGTTTTCAGCTTATACAAATTTTGTAGAATATTACAGTTCCACATAGAGATATTATATAGAAGATTTATTGGGCTAGTATCTTAGTAGTTGATCCCCGATGGTCACATTCATATACCATTTAGTTTTAATACAATTCAATATCATGTTTTCCTGGACTTTCATCATCACACTAGGCTTTTAGATGACTAATTTTTTGTCATCGACCAAATCTGACTAAGACATATTTGTATTCCCTATCTTTGTGGACATAGCTGTCTTGGAACTTAGATGGAATACCATAATGCCTGTAGCTTAAAAGGACAAGGACTGATTAAATATAAAAATGGATGGTAAAGATCATTTATCCATTAGCACATTGTAATATTTTAAAGGGGATGTGTATACAAGTGTTTTTATATCTCAAGGTTAAAACTGTTGCTCATACATAGGAATTATGATTACAATTATTTGATTAGGAGTATAACAGCATAATACAATAATATACTCGAAAATTGAGAGACCCATCAACTGAGAGAAACAAACAAATATAAAAACAAATTTTAAAGTTACTTCAACACAACTATATAAATAAAGAAAACTACGGCAAAACAATAGACGAAATTGTACAAACAAACAGTGGAAATATACAAAGCTTTATGAGAAACACAAAAACACAAACGTTGATACATTTATGCAATAGTCAAAGACGAACCCAGAAACCATTCAAATACAGTTCACAGAACAAACAGGGGGATGCCTTTGGAGAAATTGCATACTATGGTAGAATTTCTAAGGGGGGAAATGGTGTTGAATTATTGTGAGCGAGACGTGTTTCTGGAATTATTTTCATCATGTACTCTCGAGACAAATAGTTCGGATTTTTAAATGTGCAAAATGCAGAAAGGCATAGAAACAAATAACGCGCTTCCACAAAACACCAACACCGTCAATGGTCAGCATTAGCTGAATTTTAGGATAGAATTTCATCTTTATACGAGCTGTACATGTACCCCTTTGAGGTAAGCTGCCACTCTAATAACCGACCCTTCATTAACTGTGCTAAGTTGGTACAGCTTGTAGGTCAGTTAGTATAGAGTGGCGGTTTACTTTGAAAGGGGCCTTGGGTTCGAACTCCTTGCTTTTACAGTTGCAGTTTCAAGTTAAAATACAATCGACTATTGACAAAGGTGCAGAGTTAAAATTACATTACAAGATAAAGTTTGTATATTATTTGTAAATGATTACTTTGAAAACTTAAGGTAAAGGATTATTTTCCTAAAAGGTGGCTGAAGGCTGTTAATCAATTTTCTGACCAAGCTTAACAGTTTTAGTTCGCTTAACATTACATATAACATGTTTTAAGCATATCACCTTTATTATGGAAACAATATAAGTTATTCTGTGGCGTGACATGGTCACTGATTCGTTCAATGATGATGAAATGTTGAGACAGTTGCCGAATTATCTTAAGTGGAGTTAGATGATGTCAAAAAATAACGACAGATTCCAAATGATCCTTTCTGTCAACATACTTTACGGTGATAATTCAATCAAAAGTGACGCATCAACTGTTGAAAACACGATGAGATCACAGTAAATCACGTTTATAATGCAAGTTCTTACAAGTTTAAATTATAACAGAAAGCAGCGTTTCACGTATTCCGTTTTCCGCAGCTAATATAATGATGTTTTCCTTCAGTCCGGATATTGGCTAGCCAATCAAGACAATACAAGCTGATTTACTGCTGAATGACCGGTCCGCAGTTAATACCATACTGCTATTAATGGATCGTCAAGAGGATTCTCGAACAAGAAGTTGCATATCGTAAATTGTTTTATTGAACAAACACAAAGCCCGCCTGCAAAATTTCTATATTGAATTATTATCTTGATGTAAATTGTTCTTTGTTGCACGTGCCAAGCAGGCGTTACTGTCGCATTTATGAATTTTATTAAATGACCTTATAGGGTCAAGTATTTTTGCAGGTGCACGTTTTGTTACAAAATGAGCAAAATTTAGATAAGATGAACACCAAGCTATAATTATTTGGGATATTTTTTGTTTTAATGTTATTTTGAGAATCTTTTAAACGCAACTAATAAGATATCTTATATTGTTCAACTATTTACTCAAAAGAAGCTTTCAAAGGGAAATATTAGAAATGTAGCATCAATAGAATATCAGTTTGGAACTGCGAAAAAGGCCATGAACTTAGTACCATCTGTTCTTACACATTGTGACCTAGTTGTGAAAAAAAAATCACCATTAGAATATTTCAGGTTTTACCTTATTGATATGTCCTTATATGATGGTATTCAATAAATTAGTCGACATTCGACTGTTTTAAGAATAACTCATACGTTTATTCCTTATGTAAGGAAGCTTTACAGGGAAAAGCCTTTCATTCAATTCGTTGATCGTCCTGAAATTCATGAAATATTTGTCACTGGACGTTAATCAACCAAAAATCAATCAATCATGCAATTTAATGACGGGGTAAATGGCCAAACAAAAAAACAAACAAACAAAACATCCAGGAGTGAACAGGTTGCGTCTGTGCTGAATATGGTGATAAGTCAAAAGAACCTCAATGTTTTAAACACTGAATGGACCAACATAAACAACAGTAATTAAAAGAGCATTCTATTTATAGGTAGGTTCTGCTACTAGTTGCCTCTCAATACCCGATACTCCCAGAAGCCATTGTTTCAATTCTGACATCATTTAAATAATACATTTTAACTGAATAAATTCAAATTTGAATCAAGTTATTGTACCATGCTGGTTGTTCTGTGTTGAACCTCTGTCTTGTCGATCCTCTAAAATGTTTGATTGTTCAAACTTTTGGAACTTTTTGTACCGGAACCGATCAAAGTTCAGTAAACATAAACATGTGTTTTAGATAAATAAAAAAAAAACACAAAAAAGCAATGGTTATTTAAATGGTACACAGAATTGATAAGATATGAAGATGAAGTATACGTGGTTTTCTTTTCTCCTTTTCTTAAATAACGATAGGGTTTGCCTTTCTTCAACTAATCATGTGTTTATTCGCCTTTTTTTGTATTTTCTTTTTTAACATTAATTCAGAAGACTATATACTTCTCCTAAAACTAATTTTTGCAGGAAATTTTAAAGATGTTTCTGCCGATTTGAAATAGGAATTCACTAGCCAAATTTCTTGTATAATATAAAATGTGTTACGTGGTTGAGCAATAAAATTTGATCTTCTATGAAATTCTCTGTTTGCAAAAGGATATTATAGTTCATCTTGCACAATTTACTGTAATAGAAGTTTTGACGCAGTAGATTGAATATGAACATTTTGTGATTACTCTTTGTTTAAGTATGAATTCAAGCGATAAATTAACTTTAGAAATTGGTCTCTTTTGTTTTAGGGCTAAGAAATTACATAAATAACGAAAAATATATTGTTATTTTTTTTCTTGCCATATGTTGGCCTATTGCGGTGTAGCGAAAACAAAACAAAATGCAATCTAGCAGATTAATTTCACCGTGAAATAATCTTATCAAAAACCCATGAATGCAATATAAATCATCTTCAATGTTCTCTCCTCATCAAGGATCTGTCTTTTCAAAATGAAATATTTGTTTAAAGAAACACTTGAACATAATGAACAAAGAAACAATATTTCATACCCAAGTTATATTTTTGCATTAGTTACCACAAGTACATTATTTCATTGGAGATTTTGTCATTATTTTTCTAAATGGGACATGCTTTGGTCAAAACAAGAGCAATTAAGCTAATTATTCCAGATTATATTAAAATGCAATAGAACATTCAAACAAAGACATGCAATACCGAATGATTAGAATTGTAAAGATAAATGTGTTGTCAACAGGAATAACTATGTTTAAAAATAATTTGTATAGTTTACTGTCTTCTGCATTCCTATACTTTGCTAAAACAATTGCCTCCTTGTTCTCGTGAAAGTTTGCTCGTCTCGTGTGCGGATGATTGTAGAATCATCATATGATCGGTCAAACCAAAACTTCAATATCGTCGTTTGCTGCATGCTTCATTGTCAAGTACGCGAAAATTAGGACTAGAGTTATAACAAAAATGTGTATGGGCGAAGTACAATATAAAGGTTTAAGTAGGCTAACAGGTTTGCCCTGTGAACTGTAAGAATGTAGAACGTCAATGGCCTTAGTCAGTGTGTATTCTAGTACAAAAAGGGGCATTCGTATTTCATTGACTGAATATGCTTCGAATACTTGCCACTGATCGCTCTACCTGTGGCAATCGTCGCCATTCGGTCAGTATTTTAAACTACGAGCTTTATAGTTTGATACAATTGTTAAAATCTCTATGAACTCAATCTTGTCATCTAAGACATTTTAGGTATTTATATCTTATTCTATTATTGTGACTGCAATTTTGTGTATCAATTTTGTGTATCAATTTTGTTGTGTCATTGTCAGATTAAAATATCACGATAATTCTTTTTCAATTAGCCGATTAATCGTAGAAATCGGTCGCCTTATTTCCGCGACTATTATATTTAAGGGAATTTCAATGCACTTATTGTGTGTTTATTTCACGTTAATGGAATTATGAGATTGTTTTAGAACAGCTTTCTGTTATTTTATACAAATAGTATTTCTTCCCACATTTTTGTTTTTTGGGAAATAAAACATAAATCGCAATTTAAATGTAAACATTTTAATGGCTATTCTTAGTTATGCACTTCTTGCTGTTTTATAATTACAAACTCAGACACATTTTCTGTTATTCTTGCTTTAAGAAGTTTGACTATATTTGGATACTGCATGGTTAAAGGAAGAGTCTCCTACATCACGTATTTCTTCCCACGTTTTTATTTTAAACATAAAACATAAATCGCAATCAAATGTAAACATTTTAATGGCTATCCTTAGTTTTGCACCTCTTGCTGTTCAATAAATACATACTACACGTTTTCTGTCAGTTTTCTGACTTTAAAGAAGTTTGACTATATTTGGTTACTGCCGAAGGACGAGACTTCTACATCACGTATTGAACAAAGCAATGTATTTCACGATTAGGCTGTAACTGTATGATACTACATTATATAAAACGTATAACCTTAAAATATAAACAAAACAAAAATTAGGACAACCTGAAACTTTTTCGAAAATAGAATTATAGCAATGTTCTCAGAAGCAGTTTTTAGCTTTCCATTTTTCAGTGTTAAAACTGTTTGGCACTACCCTAGTGAAACGCATTAAAAATTTTGAAAGTCATGGTTTATATAAGTGAGATGAAACTTAAGAAAAAAATGTTTATGATTAAATATATCGCTTTTCTCAAGACGTTATTTATTGTATTCATACGCCCAAACGAAAACATTTGAAAGAAACGTATTTACAGAGAGTTGCACACTTGTCATACGAAATGTTTTGAATTCGTCTCGTGAATTGTTTTTTCTCTTGGTTAGTACACTGCATGTATAAAGTTATTGTCTGTCAATTTTAAATAAGGGTTGAAAGTTCAATCAAGATTATAAAACTAATTTTAGAAGGTTGACAGATTGCCGATACTTTTCGTTGTGTAATATGATCCACAAATGATGGCTGCAATTGTTATACTTTAATTAACATTGCAGGGGATGAAAAGGACGATTACGAACGCAACAAAGTGACATAGGTTAGGTTGTGAAACTGGTGTTCCATCAAGTACAACTTCGTCTTTTCAAAAGATGTACTCCTATTAAAGCGACTTATTGTCTACTTATACAGACAGTCGCTTCCATTTGATCAGATTTTCCTTTATAATATGACAGTCAAATTTGGACGAAGAAACTAATTTTTCAAATTGTCAAATTAATATGTAGAAAACGTTTTCAATATTTAACTACAGCCGCATGCATAGAATGTAAAATTTTGTAACATTCATGAGTCTGTTTTTAAGTTCATAATATTTGCTAAACATTTGCGACGATTTACCTCATCACATTTGTTTTTTAATTGAGTAAAAATTTTGCTACAATTTGTTAGAACAGTTTATAAAAACTCATGATATTGCAGTTGAAAAAATCAAAACCACTAATAGACATTACAGCGTCTACAATCACGAAAGCCAATTTCAGCACTGGAATGAATCTGTTCATTCTTTTTTATTATTCCATTTAGCAAAACTTATATTAACCTCGAGATATGGACAATACTTATAAATCTCTGACTTACTGTTACATTACCATGGTTTAGGGGGGGGGGGGGGGGGGGGGGCGCTAACAAACATGCTCAACCTCTCACTTTTTATGGGCCTATCACATATTAAGAACTTATTGGCCTCAGTAGGTTGCTGTAAGTCATATGGTTTTTTTTTCATATATCAGGAAAATGGTCTAATCGTTTGAATAATTAAATCGACGAATAATCTAAAACATAAACTATTGAGGCCTTTTATTGAGTGTTTTAATTGCGAAAAATATGGACAATTATAACGGTAGAGAAGCATTGAATAGTGTAGGTGACATTCTTGATAAATGTGTCGATAAAATATGTGAAATCTTGATGACAATATCCCCTAGTTCTTTTTTGCCTGTAGATTCTAGATTATTCATATTTTTTCATCAGGATAGTTGACTTCCACTTGTCACTTCGTTGGAAAGTCCCAAATATCTTTATTAAAGCTATATGTCCCTTTTATGTGTGAAAAGATCACGAAATAACCATTCGCTTTCAATACTTTAATCTTGACTATTCCAGTTCAGTTATAAACGACAGAACATCACGTCAAGCCTGAATGACATGACTGGCAACCGCCATGTTCTGCCAAGGTGACCTTTCCTAGTTTTTAATTATTATTTCATTTCTTGAAATGTTGATTAAATTTGTGAAATTGGACAATCGCAAAATAATCATATTGCCCAACATCTAATTATTAAAAATGTCCAGTGGTTGTCATTCATTGTAAATTATACATTATTTTTCGTCTGAACTTTGGCCTCATATCATTTGTGATTGGCAGTGTTACAAAGAAAACAACAAAGCCGAACTTGGAGACACAGACAGAGACTTTCATACATAAGCACGGTTGCACAAGCAAAACCATACGTAATGTTGCAATTAATGAGGGAAAAACTGTCTTTCAGGGGAAATAACTGCAATTATTTTGGGAAGGTTTGTTGCGTAAAAGCCTTGGTGAATATCCACTTTTAGCTTTTTGACCAATAACGAACTATTTAGAGCGAAAATTATTAGACCTAAAAAATCAGAAACATACACTGTTTGTCATCATTAATAAAGTGAAATTGCCTTGTATATTTTAAGAAAACACAAATTGTAGGTTAATATATATACTTATTTGGTTGATAAAACAAATCGCTTTGTCTTAGATTCTTTCCATCTAAAGCTGCGAGGAAATCAGACATGAAATAATTGCAACAATTATGACTAAAAAGGCGTTCAGAGGAATGTTCATTTGGTACGATATGCTTGTTCTAGAGGTCGATAGTTCAATGGTGTTAACAAGTGAATTATAGAAACAAAATGGATTGATCCGCCATTCATCAAACTTGACATATTGGTTTATCAAGAACGTAGCCTAATTATAGTCCTGTCCCACCACTGCAGCAATATCTAGTTGAAAACGTGAAAAAAAGATTACTCTCGTTTGAACGGTTATAACAACCTAATGTGCAACAGTCGGATGGGGTTAATTGAAAAGATATAAGGGTTAGGAAGAGGATTAGTAGAACATGGATATAAATATGCAGTTATACACTTGTCGCTGTCACTTCAAATCCCTGAGAGACATGTTACCAGCAGATAACCTGCTGACGGCGTCAACCGATGACGAATCAGTCGGGGGACGATCTGACCGAATCTGGATTCCCAGTTGTTTTTGTACATAATTTAAAAACAGACTGATTATAAGGGGGAACGACCGTGGTAGCAAAATGTCTGACTAAGATGGGCTGAACATTTTTAGGACTGTTTAAATCTCAGAACGCTCTGACGCCTGACGCTCTTTCTTGGATTTGCTCAGTACGAACGTTGGAAAAGGGGCCAAATTTGAACATATACCGACAGTCCTTAAATAACTATATAACGCCTTGAACTGATATAGTTTCCCATATTTTGTACAAGAGGTGTGAAAGATACCAGAGAGTTATTCAAACTCATAGATTGAAAATAAACGGAAAACGCCATGGCTAAAAAAGAAAAGACAAACAGACAAATAATAGTCACAACATGGAAAACTAAAGACTAAGCACTATGAACCCCACAAAAATCTTGGGGTGATCTCAGGTGCAGCGACAAGGGTAAGCGGCATATCTTGTTCCGCATGCCGCACCCGTCGTGTTGCTCATGGTATAACAAACCCGGTAAATAGTTTCTGAATATGGTTTCCTGTAATTTAGATTTGCTAGAGAGCCACTGTGAGAAATCCGTTTGCGCCAAAAATGCGTCCTTTTGCGCCACATTTTTTTTTCTCCAATGCAACGTTAGCGCCACCTGCTTTAAAATTACATGGTATAATTTACGCCAAAAATAAAACATACGATTGCGCCAATTAGAAGAAAAATGACTTTCCTCCACCTTTTTTCTGACTTAGAACCGGCAGTTTACACGGCAAAGGTTTGCTTTTCTCAAACATATCTTCTTCTTACTGCTGCTGCTTGGATATACTTCCCAAATTATTGTATGAAGTTAGTAGCTTGTAAATTCACTTATTGTCTAAAAAAACACAAAATAAAAGGATGAAATGCAATAAACAGTTCAATATAATTCTTGTGGAATGCTTCTGCTCTGTTACTGATAAGTCTTGTGGTAGATACATGTAGTTTCAGCCCATACGCATGGTGTCATCAACAAATGTGACTAAAACATAATCAGCAAATGCTTCTATGTTCTTCTCTTTTGGCATATCTTGTATTCAATATTCAGCAAAGCAATAAGTTTTCTTCTCCCTCGGTTGTATATTGACTGTCTAATGCATTTTAAGTCATTTCTCTCCAGATGCTCATCTTCATGGTGATATATCTCTGAACATATGATACTTTTTAAGCCAAAAATAAGAATAAATATATATTTATGATAGATATGTGCATGATGTGAACATGTAAATTGGCGCAAATGAACTCCGAATATTGGCGCAATTGATACAGTTGGAAAACAAAATTTTGCGTTTTCATTCTCTGCATACAAACAGACACATTCGTCTTTATAAAAGCAACCAGCGTTTGCAACTTTTGGCGTTTGAACCCTTGCGTGGAACAAACAATAATTCTATAACATGTCTTTATTTATATTCAATATGAAACACTTCGTGTAAATCAAGCATTAATATTAATCAAATATTAACATATGTACCAAGGAGTCGGAAGTCCAAAAACAATCATATTAATGCTATGAACTCAAATGGCAACTTATTAAAAAATTAATAATGAATTATAAGAACAAAGACAGAACTAATCTAACAACACGATTTACGGTTTGTATTCAGTGGTATGTAAATATTTGTTATTTCTAGCAACTTGACAACCCTCTAAGATATTTAACTTATCATAAAAACAAAGATGTACTTGTCTTGAAAGAGTTTGATGCACTGTGGCATTTTATATTTTCAAAGATCCTTTCAATGAATATTTATCACAGCGTTTATTATCAAAAAGCAAACTTAATGAAATGATTTGTTTATATTTTCCTGCTGTTAAAAAGATGGCACTGTTTCCTGTCAACGGTTTGACATTTATCTTACAATTTTGAAATAGACATCAAAAGTGCTTTTGAAATAACACAATGAAAATATTTAAGTAATTCAGCTAACCATAGAAATACTCCCTCATATCATCTAACCAATGCCAAGCAAGATGCTTAATGCTAAATGAATGCAAATGAGACAACAAGAATCGACCAGAGGTCAAAAGGTGGAGAAAGTAAACATTTACAAATAATGGTAAGTGTTTTAACAATGAGCAAGGAACAATACCGTTAGGTCCGTTTACAACGTCTCTGCATGAGTAAACATGAGTGAAACACAATTCTTGACAACCACTTCACACTGTCAAGATCACTGTAGACAAAAAACCATGAAAATTTAATGAAGATCAATGAAACTCTAGTATAAGATGTGTGATATCCAAATAAGACACCGTCAAAAGGTGTATGTGTCCTGTATATCCCTTCCTAAATTGATGATTATGAAATTTACCTACCAAGAGTTATATCCCTGACTTACACTAAATTTGTAAGTAAATCTTCTGCACTGGCTTTGAACACAACATCATTGATTACAGTACACATGTCAATTCTGACTATTTTGTCATTTATCGTTAAAGAGTTATTTCCCTTATTTACCTTAAAATTTATATTTTTGTTTGTTGCCTCCATTGAGGTTTGTGTAAAGTCACCACATAAGTATACCATGATAAGTATTTCTGCTGATACAACAATCATGATATCGGTAGATGTACTGTTTTTATTTATTATTGCCTTATTTAATTCAAGTATTCTCTCTTTTGCTCGCTTGCTTCGGGTTTTTTGGTCTTTTAACTGTTTCATCAATGTTGACTTTAAACGGTCTCAGTATGTTCATGTCATATTATTTTTTATTATTAAAATCAGTTAATTTTCTTTCATACAAATTTAAATACCCACTTGATTTTGTTATTGTTGATTCTACACAAAAGCATTCCCAAGGCCATTTTCAGATCTAAGTCAGTTTGGCTCCCTGCAGACTTCCTCTCTACAAATTCATGTCAATCTACGCCATCTTCCTAGCCTGTCTTTTATTTCATTAAAAAGATTTGCACTTTTATTGACTACTGGGGAATTCTAACACGTTGTATTTACCGTATCATTGCAGGTTACCACGGATCTGGAGAATTAGCTCCATATTGATACATAAAGTTATTTTCCCAGAATAATGATAGATTTTGTATAACTCTACATGAAATTTCATTACTTTGATTGATCAGCTAATTCCAAATGCACGTGCTTTATCTTGGGATGCTGTGAGCACATTCATCATGTCACAATCAATAACCTTACAAATCAGGCTACATAGCCATACATGGTGTGGTTTACAAGAATCTACAGGTCGCGAAAGGAGTGGTATATATCAGCCGTTGTTTTCATTTCTTAAAATTCTTTAATTAAAAAAAAAAAAAGTTTCCACAAATACAACTACGTAACAGCAGTATACTAACCAAAAGGACGTGTTTGGCTATAGATTAAGAAACAAGATAATTTTCTGCTTTTAATGACAGGAAAAAATAGTAATATTTTATGGAATCAACAGCTCCCTGAACTGGTTCACTGGTCTTTGTTCATATAACAAATCAGATAAACTATTATTCTACAAGTGAAGCTTATATACATGAAATAATGTACTTTTATATTTCCCTATATTAATTGTCTGCCAGGACATGTTTTCAAATGCAACCGGTATCCAAGTTGTTTGTTTTCTGTTTGTTCTGATCTAATGTGCATCTGGCATTTTCAGGAAAATCTTAATAACACGCACATTTGTTTACTGCATGGAGGTTCTGACGTTTGTGATATAAGAGGGGGGGCAAAAGGGGGGGGGTCCCAGTAACAGCAAAACAATGAATTGATTTGGTGAAAAACAGATAACAAAGAATTGAAAAGGGATAATAACAGATAACAGTAAATGAAATATGAAAATAAATCTGTCCACGACCAATCCAGTAGATTAGTCCGAGATTACTCTGACAAAACAGCAGTCGGACGTCAGAGTAATCTCGGACTACAGTACATGACTCGTAGATCTTAGCATGTAACTTGTGGTATGGACCTAGAACATTGTAATTTGTGTAAGCAAGACGTTTCGGTCATTGAGGCAGTTCTGCCTTGGTTGATTTTTTTTTCTGTAACTTGTACAATAAGTTTTAGTATGGATGTTGATTTTTTCTGAACGAAATCACTAGTTTCTGTTTTTGAAATAGGGATATTTTTAATCTAGGGCATTTGAGGGATCAATTTTTAATGATTTAGGTTTTTTTAATTAATTTTTGAAAGCAGTGCAGCCAGTGACACTTTATTATCACGATTATATTTTTATATTTTTTATTTCTGAAAAGCAATATTTATACTTTACAAGTAATACAAAAAAACATTGATGCACAATATATTTTTTTTTATTTAATGACCTCATGATGAAACTAACTTATAAAATACAAAAATACCCAGATCAGATAAGACAGGACAAGTAACTGACACACGCATGCCAGTTATGGTTATTCTGATAATAGAAATTGACTCAAGTGACAATGCTGGTGGACTATCAGTCCCCGAGGGTATCATCAGCTCAGTAGTCAGTATTTCGGTACTGACATGATTTAACAAACTTTACTAAAATTTGTCCGTTTATAAATTTATAAATTATTAAGAAACTAAGGTTTCAACTCCCTCAGGCAAACGGTTGGCTTTAGATGAATTTGGCTATTTATTTTAGGTATTTTTGACATACATCTCTTCAACGGTTTCGGTACTTATACATCTTCGGATTTCAAATGTTTGGCATTGAGCGATCCTGATGAAGGTAAATCCAGAAAAGCGCTTCGGACGCAAGAAATTAATAACGTGTTGTTTTCAATATTCTGATAGTATAATAGAGATTGGACCTATTGAAACACCAATCATGCATCTTACGTGAAATTATAGAATATGGAAAATTTGGGTACAGCATTAGAGAAGCTGTAGGATTTTAAATAGGGTATTTGTCGAAAAATTAAATTAAAGGCACATCTTTATTTGTATCAATGGTTTCTGAGCTTCAATTTTCGCCATGTGAAGCAGTTAAAAAGCTTTTTAAAATATGGTGAGTGAAAAGAGAGCTAGGGAATAGCACTGATAATATAAATGCTAAAAGAAAAAGATGTTGTATAGTTTCCAAGGCCATAATTCAGCCCATACCACTTAGGAATGTAAAACAATTCAAAGGAGTAAACTAACTGCCTAATTTATCCACAAAATAGTGAACGGGAAATTTAGTAACACAGTAACAAACTACAACCACTGAATCCAGGCTCCCCCTGACTTGGAAATAGTCACATACAGAGTGTGCCTGCGTCAACTTAATCATGCTAGTTGGTGTCTCATCCTCCCCTAATCAGGGACAGTGGTGTAATAGTACAACATAAAGATTATTATGTGGTCATTGAATAAAAAATATCTATAGGGTGTACCAATGCTTTTTTATAACAAAATCCATACTATAAGTTATTGTACAAGTAATGAGTGAATTATAATTTGTACAAAATGCTACATGTTCACAGACAACGGAATTTATTACAAAGGATAATAACAATATATACTGGAATGGTCCTTGGTCCAATTGATTTTAATATGTTTATGTGATGTATGTTACTGATATTCTTCTGCACATACAGGGTCACCTGATATTACCAGTAGAAAGACATCATTGTAAGAAGATGTGGTAAGCTTGCCAATGAGACTATTATCCATTCAAATCACAATTTTCAATTATCTTCAATTTCTACGGAAGATTGGCTTTCAAATGATGCTAACATTCCAATTTTCAATAACAGGTAACAGCAAATAGGTTCTCACAATAACAGATAACAAAATAGATAAAAGTCCTATAACAGCTAACAAAGAATAAGATAATAACAGCTAACAGTAAATATATTTTCAGAATAACAGATAACACAGAATTAAAATGCCTCATAACAGCATAACAGTTAAACCCCTTGCCCCACCTCATATAAGGATATCTAACATCGTGCCATGATGAACAACAGCAAGACTTCCGATGGATCGTTATATCATGTCTTCGAGTCATGTCCCTTCTGTCCTTTTTCATGTTTGCTCAATGTTTTTATGGACTGTTTTTGCGAAAATTACCGCTTTTTTCTATCTTGGCATTTGTTCACGGCTGCACCGAGCGTTAAAATATTTTTGGTATCTGAAATACATGTAATGAAAAATTCGCAAATCTGGACGAAATTTTGTTCATGCTGTTCTGATCTTATCTTAAAAAATATTCCGACAGGTCCGACATTCGCTTATCATAATGTATGGTACTCTTCATTTCTTGTCAACTTTTCCTGCATGGCCTAGATGCTTCTTCACTTTCTGCTCGGAAAATGGTCATTACTTAAATTTTGTGTTATAAGTTACGTTTATTTACTCAATTATTTTATCCATTATAAAGTTCGAGTTATGTTTCAATATTTCTACCAATAAATCTCTTATCTTGTATAAATTTCATCCTAATGCTAGATGACTTTGAATGAAACCAAATAATAAATTAAGATTGCGGTTTAACTCTTAATATTGAAAACGGCGACTTACTAACATGCAGACAAATGCAGTGTCAATATGTTTAGATTCTAGATAACTACAAAAACATCGTAAAGCTTGTTAAATCGCCTACATATAAGTAAAATCGATGGCGGGATGTTATTTATTGATAATAAGTAATTTCCCGTATAATTTATATGTCACCAGATTACTCCGTCTACTACGAGATTATCACGAGATGTGGTTTCCTGACACATCCTTAACATGCAATTGGAATGAAAAAATACTTTCGAATCAACGTATGTATCGACGATGTGCAGTATTACATCACTTTCTTTATTTCCTGTAGGAAGAAAATCAATGTTTAATCAGTAAAAACGAAGGTGAACCCCACTGGACATGATAAATATATTTTGCACTGCCGAAAACCTTTTACTAGTTAATTGTTGAAAATTTCATAGGCGGAATTCAGTTTATGAAACCGAGTCCAGTTTATATAGCGGCTTACGCCAAAAATAAAAAATAAAAAGTATATAATGTTGAAAAGAAAAAATACCGTTCATTTATAACTATTTACATTATTTAACTAACAGGAAAACGGGATATCGAATGTGAATCGTGCCATTTTCTGGTATTATGTTTCTTCATGCTCATAAAGTTATCTAAAGGTGGTATGGTATAGGTGTCCTTCGCAATCTTGGATTGTAAAAAACAGAGAACCTAAGGTCAAGATTTTCAATCAATTTCGCAAAATATGATACAGGAATGCAGATAACCAATAAGAATGTATATTTAAAAGAACACATTTATAAGATTATAATTTATGTATATTATTATATTTACCGTGGTGTAGATTATTTTTGCTTAATTTTTAATGATTTTGAATTGAAATTTTAAGGGGAGGTAACTCTGAAATAGTGCAGTTTCTGAAAAAGAAATCTACATGGATTTTTCCTATTTTGTATTTTAGACGGAAAAAAGTACGGCAACCTTATCTTTTCTTTTGATATTCTCAAAGCATTTTCGATAAGCGATCTTCTCGTATTTTATTTTATAATTTTAATATTCAGTTTAGTTTCTAACAAGGATTTGTATAGTTAGATCTAACTATACAAATCCTTGTTTCTAATAACATAATGTTGTCCAGAACCTGTGACCTTTCGGTTATAGTCTTGTATCTTTAGTTTTTATTTAGATTTTGGTTCATTTATTTGTTTCGGAGTTATTAGAGTGCGACCTCAATTTCGTTTAACTAGTATACATGATTTTTATTGGCCAGCTCCGGTGTGATATTTTCTCGCTGTGTGGAGGACCCTTTCGGCTGTTCTATTGTCGGGTTGTTGTCTCTTTGACACTTGGCGCGCCAGGCCGAGAATTTCTAGGGGATGGGGTAGATGGACTCGCGAAGCAATTTCCATTTAAAGAAAACGTCGACTTTAACAGTGCTTATTTGTTTTCAAGCGGGGGTTCGTTCAAGCCACTGAAACCCCATGGCTACGGGTGTGATTCCTTTGTCTACTGGCACGAAAAAAAAGAGATCAGACCTAATTGTCAATGAGACCACTATCCCCTGACTTGAGGCCACTAGACGCTGGTCGGTAAACAACAACAGGTCAATGTCTAAAAAATACCATAACCCATACCGCATGGTACATTCGATGAGACGAAATTTGATTTAATTTAAAAACGAAAAAAGACATCAATAAGTGTACGATTAAATAAGCGGCTAACATTGGGTTACAGGCTTTTTGACTTTGCACAGACACAAATAAAGGGAATCGACACAGTTAACTTGAAAATCTTAGATCGCTCAACTCTTCCCTTACTTGGAACAAATATAGCAGGACAACATAAGAACAAATTGTTATAATTAATCAGTTGGCCTAATTGACTCACCAGAGGCTGTTCTAGACACACACAAAAAAACCGAAAGCACATATTAAAATCATATTACTTTTTTTTGATTCTTCATTTTTGTGTTTTTTTATGGGTCTCAAATAGCTGTAAAGTCCAAAAGGCCATTTAAGTTGTCTTAAAGTGTACCTGATTCACCGAGTCATTATAACTTGATTCACTAATTATTAAACTATTAGCTCTATTGATCCTGTTACCCACAGCTTTCCGTTGAAATGTGGAATTTCGAAATACAACTCTGTTTATATTTTATTATTTTCAGTTTTATTTGTTGTTACATTGATCTTTATTTCATTTATATGTTGTTGAAAATATTATTGTGGTTATTGAGTTGGATAACAACTCTACTGAATATTGTGCCCTTTCCAAAATATTGAAAAGAAAATTACTACATATAAATACAAATCCTTAATTTGATCAAAAAAGTCTCATCGTATTGTAAATAATAATCTTATTCAAAAGTATACAGCAATATTTGGTTCAGTCGCACTCGTGTGGCGAACTAAATTATAATCCTGGTACCTTTGATAACTACTTTCATAGTTCGTTGCATTTATTTCGATCATCTTCTGGTTGTTGGGGTTTAATTGAATCGTTAATTTCCCGCCAAACTGGTAAATTCAACTCAACTGCCTGAAGACAAGGAGAAGGTGAATCCACTCACGATTATAGCCATGGGGACAAATTTTCTAACGCTTAACGCTTTATTTCAATTCGGCCCTAATGGATCAAATTGTGATCAACTTTCCACTGAATATAAAAACGTTTATAGACAAAGCATTCACAAAAACCAGAGTCATAGTCATGTACAGACCAATATAACAACTGTCACTGTACAATATTTATATACTGATACTGCTGTAGTAGTTATCTATACCATGACTAAACCATATTGTGATTCAATATGAGGACACTTTTTCACAGATAAAAGAGTCCTTTTAAGAGGTGCCAGATGGGAGGGGGGATAGGAGGGTCTGATCCCGAAAAAACATAAAATCCCGAGGTTCCTAAATTCGAAAAAAGAATTCCCGGATCCCAAAAGGGTCAATCCCGAAATCCCGAACTTAAAAACACCCAATTCAGGAGTCGCGCTGTGAATTTGGATAGACAAAAAAATCAAATCCTGAATCGTAACGAGACCCGCCGTTCAGGCATAAGAGAGACCATAAAAAAGTCACTGAAATGTTTTAACTATATTTTATTTTTGTTTTCCTAAAACAAACCTGCAATTAAGATAAAATTGTATGGAAATGGGGAATGGGTCAAAGAGACAACAACTGGTCTAACAGAAAACAGCAGAAGGCCATCAATGGGTCTTCAATACAGAAAGAAAATTCCACACCCAGAGGCGTGCTTCAAATAGCCCCTAAATTAAAATGTGTACTAGTTCCTTGATAATGGACAACATACTAAACTTTGAAATATAAAAAAGAAACTAAAAATCAAAATTCATACAAGATTAATAAAGGCCAGAGACTAGTGCATGACTTGGATGCGACAGGGTAAATATATAAAAAAAAAATATGTGGTATGATTGCCAATGAGACAACTCTCCACAAGAGACCAAATGACACAGAAATTAACAACTATAGGTCACCGTACGGCCTTCAACAATGAGCTAAACTCAAACCGCATAGTCTTCTATAAGAGGCCATGAAATGAAAATATAAAACAATTCAAACCAGAAAACTAGCGGCCTATTTATTTTAAAAAAATGAACAAAAAACAAATATGTAACACTCAATCAAACAAAAATCACTGAATTACAGGCTCCTGACTTGGGCACAGGCACATAAACATGTTGTTTAAGATCTCAACTATCACCCTATAACTCTAACCAATGTAGAAAAAACAAACACACAGCAATATGCTCAGTAAAACTCAGGTTAAAAGAAGTCAGAGTCTGAATTCAAAATAGTTATAACTTGATACAAACAGAAATTGAAGGTAGACTAAATAAAGGAAATAGGAAATGTGTCAAAGAGACAACAACCTAACCAAAGAGCAGATAATAGCCCAAGGGCACACAGCATGAAAATCCTGCACCGGAAGCAGGCTTCAGCTAGCACCATAACAAAAATGTTCACTAGTTTAGTGATAAAGGAAGTCACACTTAACTCTAAATCATATAAATGAACTAAAATTAAAAACAAAGTATAGGTCATGAAATTTTCCATCTAAAACTATGTTTATTTAAATTGTTTTAGTAACTTTTACAAATAATTACAATCATATATTTCAGAAAAGTCAAAAGGCAATACACAAGGTTGACAACAATTGAAGGCCTCTCTGCAGACTCAGATGCATCATCTTAGTTGATACTAGTAAGCTTTATCTACAATATACAGTAACAAAAAACTGGTATTAATCATGATGTAAATCATTTAAGATTGCTGACTTTATTTATTTATATATTTGTATAAACTTGATATTTGAATAGGCAACCACTTTTTACATAAAAAGATCTTATTCACAGTGAAAAGTTAGAGATGTCAATAAGAATGAAAAAAATGTCTGTCCTTTTGGCAGGATCTGTTTGATATATATGTGGTTTAATTTTGGCACTTTTAATTATTTTAATTTGAATTGTCAAAAAGGTTTGTTCTTTTATGCCCCTTTTAGGCCTAAAGGGGCATGTTTTGTTTCACGTCTGTGTGTCTAGATATAGGAAGATGTGGTGTGAGTGCCAATGAGACAACTCTCCATCCAAATAACAATTTAAAAATTAAACCATTATAGGTTAAAGTACGGCCTTCAACACAGAGCCTTGGCTCACACCGAACAACAAGCTATAAAGAGCCCCAAAATTACTAGTGTAAAACCATTCAAACGGGAAAACCAACGGTCTAATCTATATAAACAAAACGAGAAACGAGAAACACGTATATATTACATAAACAAACGACAACTACTGTACATCAGATTCCTGACTTAGGACAGGTGCAAACATTTGCAGCGGGATTAAACGTTTTAATGGACCCTGTTCATTTATCCATCCATTGATCCATTCATCTGTTTGATCATTCCCTGGTCCATCTTCAGAGGATTTGATGGTGCAAGTGGGGCATTCATGTACTATGGACACTTTTTTGTTTCTTTCTTCAATTCATGGTTTGTTTGATAAGATAAAGTATGAGAGCTGAAATAATAATAAAATTAAAACCAAATCACCTGAGATAAACAGTGGCTGATCCAGGAATTTTTATAAGTGGGAGCCCATTGACTGCCTAAGAGGGTCCAGTCACGCTTCAGTGATTCCCTATACAAGATTTTCCCGCCCCCCTTCTAAATCCGCCTCTAATAAAAGGAAACAAATTTGGAATTTTGGAGAGTGAAATATTTTCCTGCCAACTGTGACTAATTCTATTTTATGACTGCAGTGAGAAATCGGGTAGTGTTATTTTTTTGCTCATATAAGAAATATGTTATAAACAAGATTAAATTGTATTAAAACTGTGTTAATCCAAATGTAACTTATAGCCTACAGATAGAAAGAGTTGTGTAAACTATGTTGTTATTGTCAACCCTTTCATTAACTTAATGCATTTCACAATTTGCCTCCCCATTTTCAATCAAGAATGAAATACTTCTAATGCATATTATGACTTTGCAAGTTAATAATGTCAATTTCAGTGGAGGGTTTCTCATTACCTTGCTGATAAACCTATTAGAGTTTAATATTAACAGCAGAAAACATTTTACTTGAAAAATCGGCACTTCCTGGTAAAAAAGCCAAGGGCGGAAAATCATGTCATTCTGTATTACTATTTAATTTGAAATTATGTTCAACGTTCCCTTACGAAAAGAAATTATCGAGTTTAATTTTCCTGGAGTGATCTATTGGAAACATTTTTTATTTGAGTTTAAGTAAAATGGTAATCATGGTTTGAGGTGATTTTATATCTCATTAACATGTTTGTGGTAGAGTAAGGTTAAAGATTTTGTTTTAAGGGTTATATGTACAGTTTATGTCAGCAGGCTTGATTCCTGTAGATTTATAACCATAAGGGTCAACTAGAAACTACTATTATAATGAAAAAAATAATAATCAATAGTTTTTTTTAATGACTTGAACAATAGTTGAATATATATATATATATTTGAACTTAAAGAATGAACTAGACTTTTGAAGAAAATAAATTTATTGTTTACATCTTAAATAAAATTTTGATATTTTTTTCCCTCACATGATTGTAAATTACTCGGACATCGCTAACTTGACTGATTCAGAGCCCTCTAACTATCAGTGTCCTTTCGAGAAAAGTTCCTTGAAAATGGAAAATTCTTTAATGTTGAATATTAAAAAAACATTTGTATCAAAATTTAAAAGACATAAGGCCTGTCAATAAAATTGAATTTACTGTCCAAATACACAAACTGAATTGATTTACCTGTTGCTGGAATAAATAGAAATGATTATTGATAAAGATTCTTAAAGAGTTTAATGAGTATGAAAACTACTGTCAGTAGACAATCCCATTTATTCATGCAATAACCTAATGAAGTAGAAACGTATTAAATACAACAGTTTGGGTCTGGATAAAATAATATGACAAGTGTAAAAATGGACCTGTTGGTTCTCACGCCTCCCCTGTCAGATACCAATACATCTTTCCTTCCCAAGATAAAACCTAATTAATAAAATCTTCAATATGAACAATTCCGTTTATGTACTTTGTGGCCAGAAATATGACGAGCATCGTTGAATTAATCAATCTGACACATTCTATTATATATGTTCTGAGTGAGTAATCGTCTTTCTGATTACTGTGTCCAAATTGAAACGATACCATCTTTATGCATGATCCTGCCACCACGATATAACCTTCTTATAAATATACATCATTTTTTGTGTTAATCCGGGCAACAAGAGGGCATTTCTTCCAGTTTCTCAGTTAGACAGCTAATTTATAATTTCCGCTTGTTTTGCTGATAATATTTAGGAATTAAGTTTGGTTTATCTGTGTTTTCCTCGGAACTATCATCAGCTGATGAATCTGTGATTGATTATTAATCAATGATTTTACGTTAAAGACATCCTTGATTAATTCAGTACACTACAATAGTACTAATGTCTAAAGCCTTTGTTAGTAGTTTGTATACACCCAATACTTACTGCCGTTCTATTCTACTCTTGACCTTTGTAGTGGTACAGTTATTATTGATACAGAGAAGTGTCAGTATAATTTGTCTGAAATGAGATTGGAATTTCATCATGGTTTGTTACATATTAGATAACATTGTCTGGCGGTATTTCCATAGATCAAATGATTGGTCAGTGATAGGGATTGATTGATTAATAAGTTTGCAAATTGAAGAAAAATTAGCTCCCCTGGTTTGTAAGGAATCGGTTAAGGAACCATGTTTGTTTTGGTTACAGAATGAGAGATAGAGTTCATTAGTTCAGGAGGAGAAATAAAAGGAGGAAAAGTGTTCCATGAGAACGTTCAACAAGCCTGATACTAGATTTGATGTTTTAATCAGCTTTAATAAAACTTATACAATGATGCAAATGGATAATACTAACTCATTTTTGTGTGTTTGCTTTCCATTTGTTCATTTGTATATCTATCCACTTATGAGGATGTACATGTATAAGGAATATATCTTCCATCCAGCCTTACATTTCTTGCCACAGTACACTTTTTTAAAATGTGATTCAGTTAAAAATTCTTTAATTTTGCTTAGATTTAGAATCTAGACTTTATTTAGAATAAAGAAGTCTAAATTTGAAAACTTAATTGTGTTTACCAGTTCAGTGTAAATCAGGGTGATCAGGGGCGGATGCAGGAATTTTCCAAAGGGGGGGTGCTATCCCAGGGCAAAGGGGGGTGCAAAACATATGTCCCGATACAAATAAAGGGGGGGTGTGAACCCCCGGAACCCCCCCTCTCAAGGCCGTAACTAGGCATTTTATTTTAGTGAGGCAAAATCATTGAGCCGAGCGAAGCGAGGCGAAAATATTTTTTGGAGGGTACAAAATGAATGGTGCAAAATCCTGCATTCTAGGCATTTTTAGAGAGTTTGATAGTGTTTTGAATTTAGACGCTTTTTATATAAATTTTTCATATTTTAAGACTTTTGATTACTTACACCAAATTTTTAACAACTTTATTTAAATTAATATGTAAGATAATCATCCAAATATCACTTATTTGAGTCTGCTACTAGAACATAGAACAAACATCGATTCAGTAAAGTTTTCCAAATTTTTCTATGGCAGGTTTAGTCAAATCGTTTCAGAATCATAATTTGGTCTGCTGATATTCTTATCCTGTTGAACATGGAGCATGGCAAGACCGCACAATCTCTCACCACGCATGCATGCTCTTTTCCAAGTTTTCAGTCGTTTCAGGGCAGTCTGTGTTTCTAAAGGTAGCACATTATCATCACCACAAATTCAATAATCAATGTATCTTCCAATTCCTTCTCCATCAGCAATTCGGTAGCAGCAATGGTAGTAACAGTTTTGTTTGCAAAAGGGAATTAAGCTTTTTTGTAAGCACCATCATACAGTCGCAGTTACAAAATATTAAACTCGCTTTTATGCTGACAAAGAATAGACAAACTAGGGATAGAATGAGATAAGATACATGTATATGATTCTATCTGTATAGACTAAGTATATATTTTATGATATGGGTACAGGGGAATTGGAATGGAGTTTTTGACGATTACATGCAGTTCCGTAATTTCAAATTATATCTGGAAATAGTTGGTGGTATTTTAGTTCCAGAATCTATAAATTTAGGGGTTAGGGGTTGGGGTGTCCAATTCCTAAACCCCGAATATAAAGAAATGGAATTCCGTAGTCCCGAATAAGTAAAGACAAAATACTGTGTTAAAGGTACTACCATTCCTCGATAATATCAAATTGGAATATGGAATATTCTTTCAACTTTTAAGGGTAAAGAAACATCATCATGGATAAAAGCTAATCCATGCATTCATGTTTCATGTTATTTATATTTTATTTATTTGTAAAAAGGAAGATTAAAGTTCGTGAAATGAATACGCAGACAGGACTGCACCCATCCGAAGACCAGTACTTGATTTGTCAGTCTACTTATCCTTCTGAAGTTATATGCAATACTCAGACTCTGTTCACAAAAAAACTAGTTTACTAGAATTATTCCTTTTTTACCTTCAGTGTCGCTTTTCTTTTCCTTTTTCTGCAAGAGCCTTTTTTTAAATAAAGATCAATGATGATTATCGTTACTAGGTTAATGTAATTGAGAAACATCACCCGTAGAAATGCTGAGTTATATCCAGGAAAAATAGTTATAACGGAATGATGACAAGTTATAGAAATTAAGGTTGAGACAGAACAACAAATGACTATTATATTTATATATATGTATAAACAAAATAATCAGTGTCGAAATTTTAGTGAGGCAATTGCCTCACTTGCCTCAAGGGTAGTTACGGCCTTGCCTCTGGATCCGCCACTGGTGATATCTGGTTATTGCCCCCCACAAGCCACATGTTGGGGTGGACATAGATATACTGATTGTTCGTCCATGCATTTGTCTGTCCTGTCCTGTCAGAATTTCCCTAAGTTCAATTCTTGCCAGATTTTTAAGACATTTATATCTTGGGTTTATTTCAGCATTGTCTTTAACAATTTGAAATCAGTACATGTGGATCAAATATTATAAAAAGTTGTGCCCCTTGGAAAAATCAATTATACAGAAAATTGCATTATAGGTTCTCCCTTGTGTACTATTCTTGCCAGGTTTTTATGAAATTTATATCGAAGGTTAATACAAGAATGTCTTGGGTGAGTTTGAAATCTGGCTGATCAGTGATTTGCGCAGGAGTTATGCCCCTTGATATTGTATTTTTTTTTGTTAGTGCCCTCCAATGTACAATTCTTTCCAAATAATTGTTATTTATATCAACTATTCATAACAGCAATGTCTCAAAAGATTTGAAAATTAGCGCTTATCATCCATTCTAAAATGATAAGTCCCCTTGGAAACATTTATTACAAAGAAAATTACATTGTAAGCACTCTCACACCTACATTTCTTTAAAGGATTGTTATGTATATATCAAATGTTTATACAATAACCTGTGCTAGTTCACAACAGTCTGGAGGAAAATGTGTCACCATTCCCTGACCGTTTATTCTGACTCTGGATCGGTCTTTGCTCTTACTTTTTTATGCCCCACTTATGATAGAAGAGGGGCATTACTGGGTATGTTTTCTGGTCTGTGCATCCGTCTGTTCTTTGTGCGTCCGTCTGTCTGTCCTGCTTCAGGTTAAAGTTTTTGGTCAAGATAGTTTTTGATGATGCTGAATTCCAATCAACTGGAAACTTAAAATTGAGAATGGAAATTGGGAATGTGTCAAAGAGACAACAACTCGACCATAGAAAAAAACAACAGAAGAAGGTGACCAACAGGTCTTCAATGTAGCGAGAATTTCCATATTCCTCATGATATGATCTTTTTGATTTAGATACCAAATTAAAGTTTTGACCCCAATTTCATGGTCCACTGAACATAGAAAATTATAGTATAAGTTTCAGTCAAAGTTTATGGTTAAAGTTTTTGGTCTAGGTCTAGGTAGTTTTTGATGAAGTTGAATTCCAATCAACTTGAAACTTAGTAAACATGTTCCCTATGATATGATCATTCAAACTAAGGTTTTGACCCAAACTTCACAGTCCACTGAACATAGAAAATGATCATGTGTGGGGCATTCGTGTACTATGGACACATTCTTGCTTTCCATGTGTCAGCAGAGAAGCAGCTAGCCTAATATCATCCACAGTAACATAGTAAAAAGACCAATTACAACAAATGGTGGAGACTTTGTATGTTGGTGGTTAGTGCAGTGTATCTAATTATGAAGATTAAAATTAATTGAATAAAAACATATATTTTGTATACATACATGATGGACAACAGGATTATCAATTGTTTGTGACTGCTCTATTTCTTAGACAAAACTTGGTGTAATGCTTGATTTTTGATTGATAATGAATTCTTTTTTAATTTCAGGGTTTTAGGTCTTAATGTGAGAGAAAATGCCTGAGTCTATATCAACCTCAGTAAAATATGTATGAATGGTAATGGAATTCAAGGTGAGAGATTAAAGGTCTTATTAAGATTTCATCAAAACATAATTAAGAGTTGTTGTATTGTACTTGTTCAAATTAGGAGAAATTATAATAAAAGCACAAATTCCAGGTGAAAATGAGATTTCTGAAACAAAACATTCACAAAGGCAACTTCTAACTTGATTTTGTTTTAGTTAGTTCTTGTAATATATGTAAGCAACTTTAGAAATTGTCCAACAAGTCACCTTTTTATCAAATATTTCAGTATTTTTCCAAGTAACTGTTGACCAGATGATGTGTAATGTGTGAGCTGATTAAGGGTCTGTTTAAACACCTAATTCCATGCTACTGATAATTTGAATTATGAGTTTCAGTATCATCTTAGTACATGTACTACAAAGTGTGCAACTTCTTGTTTATTCTAAAATTATTGCACATTTTTTTGATAAAAAATGTATGGTTATTTTAAAGTTTCCACTACTACTTGTATGTTTGACACACTCAAAGTACTGTAGATTTTTTTTTTTTGTGAATGAAATAAAAATTGCATTTTGGTGGATATTTGATTTGTGTTTTTACAAAAGACTTAATACAAGCCAATAGAAAATTTGTACTTGGTTGACCTTTTAATTCTGTGGTTCATATATACCAACAAATATAAAAAAGAAGATGTGGTATGATTGCCAATGAGACAACTATCCACAAAAGACCAAAATGACACAGACATTAACAACTATAGGTCACTGTACTGCCTTCAACAATGAGCAAAGCCCATACCGCATAGTCAGCTATAAAAGCTATAAAATCCACCTAAATTGGTATCCAACCAGAAATAAATCTACAGAACCATATATTAAAGTAATACAGAGATTGATTAATGTACTAATGGGACGCACTATTTGTTACAAGAACATATCCAAATATTTTGTAGTAAACAATTACCTTTATTTGATGATAAAACAAAATTGTATACTCTATATATACAGTTAATTTGTAAAAGTCATATTTTCATATTCTGAAATATTAACTGCTTCGACATAAGTCGGATTGTAATTTGATTTCCTGTAAGGGAATTTCATGCATTGTAACTTTCATTCTATTTTCACGTAGGGTAGTTATACAAATAACTATAGCTCTGATACTATTTCTAATGAAATTAAAAGTCATATACAGGTTGCCGGCTATATAAATTAATTCCCAGCGGAAGTTTAGTTGTCATTACGATATCATCAATTCTCTAATTGACTATTTATGATTATCCCCCTTCCTTATCAAATAATATTTGTTAACCATCACATTCGCTAATCGAATTTTGTTCCGGTAATATTTGATAGATATGCAATTTAGTTGTTCGTCTATTTGGAATAGAAATGTGGAACAACTTGAAGCTAGATCAGCTTCATCAAAATGTTTTTTTTTAATTTATTTGAAATGTTTTGAGATGTGTAAATCTTTATAGATAGTTACATCATATAAAAATCTGAGAAATGCAACTTAATTTAAATGACTGGTTTTGAGATGAATGAAATATATTTTTTTGTTTATCACAATTTCTAGAATGGTGCTCAAATATGATTGAAAGAAAATTTTAAAAATGTGTGAAAACAGTCAGTAGGTTTCATTTATAGTTGTGGAAAATAAATGAATGTTAAATCTTCATATATCTACAAGAAAGGAGAAATACTGTTTCAGTTAATAACTGTCAGATTTGAAAAAAAATATGATAAAAGGGAATAGATTACAATTATAGTTATAAAAACCATATTTTAATTACTTATATAAAATTGTTCAGTAGAAAATGCATGAAATATTTGCCACTGGATACAAAAAAACACTTTTGTTCAGTACTTGTTTTACTTATAAATAAAAGATTGTGCCTTTTTATGGACAATTCTCTCACTTTATTGTTCATTATTTAAAAAATTAGAATAAGTTTGACAAAGTTTATTCAAAGGAATATCCTTACCACTTTTATACAATCAACACCCTAAGGTAAATAGCAGAAGAGGTTAAAATTCTCATGTTTAAACATGTTTCAAAGTTAAACTTGTTAAATGTAGGTCTAGGGTAGTACATGGATGTTGATGGTACTTGTGTGTGGTACACATTTCTCAAAATAAGTCAAGACAATGATGATAATTCACCAAACATGTGCTTACCTTTGGGATTTGAGTGATAATTGAAACAGTAATTCATGGCAAATGTAGAATTATACAAAAATGTTTAAACAATTTGTTTACTGGAATGTTCTCTCAACATGAGAAAGTGTCTTTTTATTGTCGTTTGCCACCTGAAGCATTTATCACTAAAAAGTTATGTAATGTAATCACAATATCGGCAGATAAATGACTAATTTACTAAAAAGTATACTTCATTTCATCATAGATTCATTGATTGGAGCACAACAAATTGTCTAAACAGATAGATTACTTACTTTTTTTACGCACAGAATAGATTCATTATGATACTTTTTCACAAAAGAAAAACCACAAGACAATGCTAAA
Source organism: Mytilus trossulus (assembly GCF_036588685.1). NCBI lineage: Eukaryota > Metazoa > Mollusca > Bivalvia > Mytilida > Mytilidae > Mytilus > Mytilus trossulus. The sequence goes on from NC_086378.1 coordinate 6,491,030, forward strand.
AGTTCATTTAGATTGTCATATTTTTAAATTTGAACTTGGAAGTTGCAAAATATCGAGATATATTGGAAAAATCCAATAATTCATGCTTAATTTGCTTCAAAAATGCAGTTAGTTATAGAAAGAATTTGATTTTTTTTCTATCTCATCCTTAATCATTTGTATCATTCAGGAATGGAACATAAGAGAAACCAGTTTGAAAGAAATGTTTTAATTGCTATAAATAAGAATAGGAAGAGAATTATCCCTCGTCTAGCTATAAGAAATCTAGTTAAGTCGACACAATAAACAGTAACCTTATTACACCCTTCCTGTCATTTCCTATTTGTTCCCTACGTTTTTTTCTACATTGATTTTTTAATCCACTTATTTTTAACCAAAACATAATTATATTTTTTAGACATCTGGTAAATGAGAAAAGTAAAGATTTTTTGTTTACATTGTGCGCCATCTTCTTTTAGAAATCTTAAAAGATATTTCTGGTTGAAAAGATGTTTTAACGAACAAAAGCTATAAAAGTCCATTGGTGATTGAATAGTGAAGGAGGTTTTAGGGATCAATTTGAAAGGTTACATTTAAGCGACTAATAACCGAAGTGGACAAAAAGATTTAATTTTGTGTAACAATCATTGATTTGGCGAGTTGAAAGCTTGCCACCAGCAGGAGATTCATCAAAACCTTTGTATGCACTTAAAAGTTTCTAAGCTGAAAGTTGTATTTTCTTAATATCTGACATGTGTTACATTTTTAGACGCATGCAAACACCGATATTTTGACAAGAATGAAAAATGTTGTGCTTAAAAGGCATGCTGCTGCACATAAATATTAGAACATAAATCATAAAAAGTCTAATGTTTTGGCCTTTAGCATAAAATTGGTGTTTAAACCCATAAAAGACTGTTTAATGATACATTTCAAACAGTGTATGATTGTACTTTCCACAGTATGAAGGGTAAGAAATGTATTTATATGTCCATCTTCTTTATTTTTTGTGTTTAAGTTGGTAATATGTGATATGTAATGGGGATCATCAGTCAGGATAAAGTTATTGTACTAAGATACCTTATAAATATATATAGGTGCATTATAGTACAAGTTGGAATTGAAAGAAAAAGTCATAGTTTCAATAACGTTCAAAGGTTTTGTAGAAGTTATATTACATAAATGAACTTTTGAAAGTTGTTTTACTATGGAAACTATTATTGTATAAGTAATAACATAAAAATTCATAACAGTATTCAATTATGAATCGCCCATCTAAAGATAAAACACCTTTAGATCTCCCTAAAAAAACTGCCTCACTAAAGCAGACTATTTCATTTCCCACCAAGCCAACATTGCAGTTTTTAAGGTCCAAGAAATACTGATGCTAATCTGTCTAACAAAATTACTTTTATTAAAGAGACTGTTCTGGAATTGGGTTTAATAAAGTAGTCTTTTTTCTTAATATCAAGTTATACTACATGGAAAAGCCAAGAGGTGAATAAAATATCACAAGTTGAAGAAGAGAGGCAGTCAACACAATGGTCAATTGAAAATTAAAAAAAAACGATGAAAAAAAACAACTGTTCACAGAATGCTTCACAAAAAACTACAGGTGGAGCAACACCAATCCACAACTGAAAACTAGGAGTGATCTCAGGTGTTCAGAAAATTAAACAGATCCTGCTCTTCCCTTGATTACAGACATGTTAATCATTGCATTAAAAATTGTGTGATACCTTCACCATAGAGAATATCTGAAAGGATTGATGGATAATGAAAACAAACCCAATTGGAATGTATCCTTGATATCATTTTTGATAAAGAATCCATAACTGTTAATAATTTTGATAGTGTTAACTCAGAATGAGTATTGCATTTTTATTAACAAATCTTCATCTAGAAAATCTTTCTGTTTCCCAATGAATATACTCTTAAGTCACATGCATGAAATGAATTAAAGTGTTTGATCTCTATTCTTTTAATAATTCAAATTTAAAGGTTCACTATCAAGTACAGTAGATTCATTATTATTTGTGAGGTACTGATTTTTAATTTTTTTTCATGGAAATACAATGAACCAAGTATTCAAATCTATAACAAAATAACATCTTCCTTCAGGTACTGCAGTGTATGCAGAATTTTTGAAAACCACAAAAAACAAATCTGCATTAATCAATGTAAGTTGGTACCTGTTAAATTGAATGAATTCACAGCTTCATTAATGTCAAAGTTGAGGATAATTCAAAGATTTTTTTCATTTTCTTTAGTTCTCTTTTTTGTTGTTGATTATGAAATCTTTTGTTTTTTATATTTTTTATGTTGATATTATTTTTACTTTGAATAGATTTCCTGCTCTTCAAGATTATGTAGGGAATTCCATTGTCGAAAAAAAGGACAAAGTCAGTATGATTATTACGTGTCATTTCTCAACAGGAAAGTAGTGAAGTATTGGAACCATAGTCGTCATTCCAAGTTGATTGAAAAGGTTTGTTTCTTAATTAGAATGTTATTTAATAATCTATTGAAGCTTGAAAAAAACTCCCGCTATTCTCTATATATATAAACTAGAGTGTTAAATATCATGTCTATGGTACGGTTCTCCTTGACTTGCTGCTCACCGAGAATACATTTTCCTAAGCATTGAATGGAGACCTCCTCAGATTTTACTTCTATCCTGCTGTAAACAGGTTGTTAAAAAGATTTCAAATCTTTGATCTTTTTTTACACTTGACAGAGTTTTGCATCGATTAACGGAAAATCTGAATCCGAGAGTGGAAATTTGATCTCTTTCCCATTGTGTAGGCAATAGTATTCCTCCCCATGCAACATGATGTTATGTTATTAATTGGCTAGCAAATGAACTGTGTTCATCTGATGCAGGAAACGTGAAAATGGATTTTTGTTAAGTGAACATTTATATTAAAGACGAAAAGCTGACATGGATTGAGTGATGAATCTTTAAGTTAACTGGTGTGGAACTAGCGTACATGGAAAATCTTTTGACTGTGGTTGTCGTAGTTTCTGGGAAAGCTAAAGTCCTCTCTTGTTCATTAAAATGGAGATTTTAATGTTTCAATGAAATCAAATGGTGTTTTTGTTGCCATGCTTTAGTTGTGAATTTAAGAGTTAATGAAGGAATGAAACTCTTATTTGTAAAATGATTAAAGCAAAGAATTGCATAATTTTTCATCAGTATGCATAATTTTTCATCAGTAAGGAAAAATTAAGATTTGATAGATAAATTGCTGAAACAGAGAGTTTTTTTTTTTTTTTTTATTTGAAAATGTGTTTTTTGTGTTTCTAAACTACTCTCAATCTTACCAATTTTATTTTTGAGAAGATTCCTTGAATTTAATCTTGTCCTGAATATCAATGAAATATTTACCATACAATCAATCAATCATGATATTTAGCTAGAAGTACCAAGAGAATTCAACCAATATTTAGTATAAACAAGCAGCCTACATTTGTCAGAAAATAAAAAATGAAAAACACATGTAAAAGAAAGATTGTTTGTCCTCTTATAAATATTATTAATCTAAAAAAGAGGATAAAAACTTATCGAGAAATATGTCAAAAAAAGAAAAACCAAAGCTAGAGAGAGAGAAAGAGAAAAATCTCAAAAACCATTATTAATGATTAAAAAAGAAAGATTTGACTTGTTCTGTTGTCTGTTTTGATTGTCAAGGCTCCCTTATATTGTTTACACAGGCTATTGTTATGGTCATTAAACCTCAAACAGAATTATAATACACCAAATTAATTTAAAAATGATAATAACATTATGTGGTATTAATATTTTCACCAGCATATTTTTCCTTTATGTAATTTTGAAAGCATGATTCACTGAAGTGTAATAACCCTTTTAATTCTTTCTAAGATATCTTTTCACATTCTTGACAATGGTGACAGGCCATCTCATAATGTTTTTGCAATAATGTCATATCTCTAACTGTGAATGATTTCAAAATTATAGTTATAATTCAGACTAGTTCAATCGTTAACAGTTATATCACTGTAAAATTAATTATTTTTTTTAAACACTGTCGACTGTGTTCAGGATTTTATGCATAAGTAACTAAATACAATATAATTGAATTGTAAAGCATAACTTTGTTATTGACAGATGTTTAAAGAAGTGGATTTATTTTCCAGGAGTGTAAAATTCCCCACATTTATCAAATTTCTAAGCCATGGACAATTTATGTATGTAAATGGAGAATGTTGACATTAAACATCTCTATTTGGAAGCTAAGAACATAAAATGATGCAGCATCTATTGCTGTTCCAAATGATTGGCCAATTTGTTATTCATTTAAGTTTTAAGTTGTACCAAACACCTTGACTAAAATTAATTTGGCTCGCTTGACTTTCAAAATAAATTGGACAAAATAGTTACTTTGATGTTTTTTTTCAAATAAAATAATAAAAAGTTTCAAAAAACTTGAACCACACATTTTATCTGAAAAATTTCAAACAATATATAAAATTGAGAATGGAAATCGGAAATGTGCCAAAGAGACAACAACTCGACTATAGAGCAGGCAACAGCAGAAGGTCACCAACAGGTCTTCAATGCAAAGAGAAATTCCCCTTAAGCTGGCCCCTAAACAAATGTATACAAGTTCAGTGATAATGAACGCCATACTAAACTCCAAATTGTACACAAGAAACTAAAAGTTTAAATAATGCAAGACTAACAAAGGCCAGAGGCTCTTGACTTGGGACAGGCGCAAAAATGAGGCTGGGTTAAACATGTTTGTGAGATCTCAACCCTCCCCCTATACCTCTAGCCAATGCAGAAAAGACAACGCATAGCAGTTTGACAAACAATAATTTTGATCATTGAGAAGCTTGGTAAGCCTGGACAATAGATGTGATTGAAATGTTTTGCTGAAGTTTACAGAGTTATCTCCCTTTAGTGTTATGTACCAATTTAATGTTACTTTCTTTGGAGTTGAAAAATGCCGAAGGGACATTCAAACTCAATGGTCTAAAAATCTACTGACATCACCATGGCTTAAATAGAAAAAGACAAACTGACAAACATCAGTACATAAACAAAAAAACCCAAAAGGCACAAAATGAGAAATATACCAACAAAATCGTATTGGTTATACCAATTCTGTTGGTTGCATCATGTTTCTGTCTTTCGTTTTTAGTTAAGATATTCTTTTTCATAAAACTGCTCTGATTTTTGTAGATCTCTATTCAATGGTTTTCACAGATCAAGATATGAAGAGATAAAGAAAATAGGTAGGTAATGTCTTTTGAAAGATGATTATAATTAATACTAAATTTATATATTTAAAGGGTGGCATACCTTTAATCCATTTTCAGGTAATTTTGACACAATGTTATTTGATTTCCTTGAAATTGAAGTGGAATTTATCATTGGTACATTAGTTGAGGTTAAAGTGATATATTCTTATTGTTTCAAAAGACCAAGACTTCTTTCTAAAGAGTTGGACATAATTACCAAAAAATAAACATTGTATATGTTCATTGACAACTTAATAAGACATAATTCCCAAATATTTATATGTTCCCAGAAACGGCTGATCAATTTATGAGGTACTATTTGGAAAGTAAGTAATCAGTAACAAATTAAAAACTTATTGTACTATGTCTTTTTATTGTATAAATGTCAAATTGAAGAGTTTTTGAAGCAATAATTAGATACTTATTTGCAACCTGGAAACTTGTTTTGACATTTTTAGCAGCCTCTTTAAATCGGCACTTGTCTGGTCAAGTTTCCTTTTAACCTTCTTTTTTGAGTATTTTGTCTGCATCTTAAGTATTCACTTGGTCAGTTTATAACACCTGTATAAAGACCGTACTTTACAAACTTGACCCATTGTTGTGGGCAGCGTTATAGATTTTTTTGTGCAAATTGATTTTATTTAAACACTAACTTCTTTGACACGTTCTCTGAGTGAGAATGATGGAATATTTCTTCTAAGGCAAGATGCAGCTATCCACCAATTGAATATTGATCAAATAAAATCTTCAATAGGAAACAGACAATTGATGCACAACCATTCTGGCTATGCTTCCTTTAAGTTATGTATGGCCGTTCCTGGAACTTAATTAATTTTCAATTCCAGATCGGTTTAAAAAATTTATAGGACGTAACATTACGTTGAAAACAATCGTAAGTTATATTTACTTTCACTTTTCCTGAGCTGTGTTTTTCCTTTTATAGACTATAATTGTTTTTCTGCATTAGTATTTACGGTGAATTCAATTTGTTTTGATTAGCAGTGGTAAAATTATTTCGTTGGCTATGGTCCAAAGAGTAAAGAAGAGTTATGTATACAAGTTATTAAAACTCAACAGAAATTTTACACTGAAATGAGTTTTGAAGATGCATTTATAGTTTAATTATAAATTATGCTATTATAATAGGTTTACATTTAACTTAGGAACAAATGGTTTATGAGTAAAGGTCAAAATTTATCCAACTTGAACAAAAATGATTTTCAATCACAAATAGATTAATATTTAGGCAAATAGCAAAATGATAAGGTATATGCGCACTTCCACTGTAAATTTTATATGGTGTGTATTAAATTGACCTCAATATATTTAGGTGTCTTTGGTTTTTATGTGGTTGGATTCCTGCCTCATTCTAGTTTACTCTTTAACTCCTAGTCCGAGCTGTTATTTATATCTGTGGAAAGAAAAAGGCTGATTAGTCAGTGCTTAGAAAGATGAAGAAAAGTGACTTTTGCCCAAACAATTCTATTTTACAGTACAAGTCATTTATTCCAGAATATTTATACAAACAATGCATAGCATAGCAGGGGTGTGGAAATATTTGTTGTGAGCACTTGTCCCCGGGCAAGTGAAACCTAAAATTTTACTTGTCCGGAAAAAAATTTACTTGTCCTGATGATCCCAATAAATATTGAAGTATTTCTTGTTTTATGTAGCTAATTTATGATTTTTACTTAGCACTGTTGTGCATCTCAAACAAATGAAATCCATTTGTTTATATGTGTAAAAAATAAGGAAAGTAGGATAGGGTTAACATCAATTGGACATAAACCTAACAGCAAACCAACCAATGAAATGACATGTATAAAAGGACAATTTTGCCGCAGTTTTTGAATAAAATTAAAGCCAGTAATATACTAAATTTGAGGACAGCGATTGAAGAAATATAAACTAAATAATAGATAAACTATTGATTTTGTGGTGTTTCTCTCAACTGACACACTTCTTTTTTTCGTGATTATTTATTATTGTCTTGATGGGCAATTAAAGCGTCCCTTCAGTCTTCTTTTTACCACTTTGACAACAAATAATGTTGATCTTTCATGTATAAATAAGACAAAAACTTAATTTATTTTCCAGGATAACCAGGGGCAATTTGATATTCACGATGTCTGAAATTCTCGCTTCCGTTTTTTTTTTTAAATACTCTGTGTCCTCCATTTGCATTTAAGGTTTTCTACTCGACTCATGACTCTTTTTGTCTTGCTTGCCCAGCTTTTTATTAAGTATTTATCAATCTGAATCTCGATACAAAATTTAAGGAAATGACACTTCCGGTAAATGATGGATAAAACCTAATCGACGATCCCGGGTCAAAGGACAAAGCCAATGGCAATGTTACGCGACTCGGGTTCGCATACTTTTTTTAATTTATTTTGGTAAGCGATCTATTTCCGGTATAATGTAATATTTATCGTCATGAACATTGATGTTTTTACTTGCTGAACATTGGTTTCTTTTACATAAATTAAACATCTTTATACGTTTTGAAATTTATTTTATGTTTTTGTTGGATTTGAACTTTGTCTTGTATATTTTTTTACTTGTCCACGGGCAACCAAGACAAAAATAATTACTTGTCCGGTTGTTCAAATGTACGAGTCGGGCGAGTCGGGCATAGCATTTCCACACCCCTGCATGATAGTATTATCAAAGAGTTGGAACAGAATATTTGAAAATCAAGGTAAAAGGGAATCATGGGATACAATTTCCATAAATGATTCAGGAAATTCTTTGAAAATCTGTTTTGTATTTCAATTTTTGTTGTTGTTATTAAGAATTGAATGCTTCTTTATGTAAATTTATTGGCGTGTAAAAGCGTTGACCGAAGTACATTTTGTATGAAGCGCGGAAGCTTCTAAAATGTACGCACGGTCAACGCTTTTACAACCCTATAAAGTTACAAAAAGAAGCATTCAATACTTATAATTACATTTTTTAGCTAGGATTATAAAAACACGATTTTCATGAAGTTTAATTCTTAAATTCACCTGTGCACTTTAAGTTTATTGTGGGACCTTGTGTCATCATGAATGAAATGTTATTGTCTCATGCAATTGCTTACGGTATAACATGTGATGTGCAATTAGCCAATCAGAATAACGTATTATAATGAAACATACATCTAATGTAATTATTAAAAAATACTTTGTATTTATCCTAGTACAATTTCCATATAAAATGAGTGTTATTTAAGGATTAAGCATTTGCTATCTTTTATAAAACTCCTGGTCTTTTAAATGGTTTCTATTCCATTCTATTGGAAAGGGTTTACTATATATATAATATCTTCTATACCCATCCTGAATCTGTGGTTAACTGTTCAGTGTTTGTTCATCATAAAAGTATAAGGAGAATTTGTATATACTGCTCTCAGTTTGGTTGTCATGACTCTAACATGTACTTACCAGACAAACACAATTACCAACCAGCATCATATTTAGTTTTAAATTGTGGCATGTTAACTACATATAATTTGTCCTGCGATACATTATGTTTAAGTAGAATGGAAACACGTTTAGAATTAAATAATGCTCTCATGCCAAGCCTCTCCAAGCAGTTCCTTGTTTTTTTCTACAAGTAGGAAGCAAATTGTTCAGAACTTGAAATTTCATGAAGAACACATTATCATTTACATGCCAGAAAGACGTTTGGTTCTTTCCCCTTTGATAGAGATTATATTTCTTTATTAAAAGCTGTATCTATTGCATACGTCTTTGTGAAGGGGCCCTGGAGTCTACTATCTTAACGATTTTCTAAAGAAATGATATCACGCCCTGAATAAATTGACTTTTTTAGGATATCTTGGAAAAGTTTGTTCCATAAAAAGGAGAGTTATTACATGTAGATAGGGATTATTACATAAGGCATATGGATAATAGGTGTATTGGGGAACATACAGACTTGCATTCATATATTTTATATTGGATTTTTAACATTCAAGTTTTGTTCAAAGTAGATCTCCTAGGATTATAAGTTAATTAGGTATACAGCAGTCTAAATGATTAACTGTATTATTGTTCCCATTCCAATTGGAAGAGAGTAAAACAATGACATTCATTGAAATAACTCAGCATTTCTGGTAGAATCAGCAGTTATATAATTCCCTTGGTTAGTACAGAGTTGGATGTGTAGTGGTACAATTTATACATTGTTGTTTTAGGAATTGTTGGGTGCATTTATTAATGCAATTTTTCAAGAAAAGACAAAAGATGATGTTCAAACTATTGCAAATTTTGCGATTTTGAAAACTTGCATATATGTCTATGCTTCATGTATCAGACTTGGAGCTCTTATTATTGCAATATTCATCCATTACAATTATTCACATAAATAAAAGCCCTCCAATAATAATTGATTGTATCCTCAACTCCTCCTTTAGAAACAAGTGACTGGAGTTCAACTGAATTTTAACGTAGTTTTGGTCACCTAATGGCATTGAGCACCTCATTTTTGTTTCCCATAGCTATGTTCGATTCCCTTTAATATCCCTTTTCAGGGATGAAAATTTAAGGGACTGAATTTTTGGCTCTCCCTTGACACCATTTGTGAGTATGGTCTTGAGGAAACGATAATAGTTTGTCGGAAGGGGATGATAAATGGCTGACCTGTGTTAAGAGAGAGCCATATCTCTTGGCTCTTGCATGTTAAAGATACCTGTGTAGAGGGCAGGCTAATGCCGCTACAAAGCTGCACTCCCACCCGCAAAGTGGAAAGGGATTTATATAAACAAAACTTGTTTCCCAAGCCACTTTCAATAAATATGTTTAAACTAAACTTACTAGATGATATATTTAGACCACTTGACCCCTAGCACCTCTCCCCATCCCCTAAACTCCCCTATCAACTAAAATTATAATTTTGATGTTTTTATGCATGACGTATGTCAATGTATATATAGAAAATTTACAACTATAGGTCACAGCAAAATCTTCAACAATGAGTAAAATATTTGTAATTCTTATCATCTGAACAGAAAGGTTGTAAAATTGTTTCATTCCATCTGAAGAATTTGCGATGTATTATAAAAAGAATCAAAATGAAACTGGACTAATAATTGTTTTATAATTTACCACTTCAGTACCCAGTTGATTTGAGAAATTTAAGGCTGAAAGAACTCCATGCTGCTGAACAAATTAAATTCCCAGTTTAATTTATAGGAAAGGCTCTGGGGACATCAAAGATTTTAATCTTGTATTATATTGACAAGTTTAATTTTGGTGAAGACAACTTAGTTGTATTTTGAAATCTTTATGTGAAGCCATTATATGAATTCAAAAGACACATTTTCCAATAAAATAGCCATTATGTTGTATTAGTTGCAGTTATAATGTTATTGTGACAGCTATAACAAAGCCTTTTATTACATGGTGTATGTAATATAGTGAAGGACATCTCTTTCCAATTAAACTTTATCCTTCTATTGAATCCTCAAAGTCTGATGAGACTGTGTAAAACTACGATAATTTGTTTATTGCATTCAGCTTGTGTCAAACAACAAAAGAATGTATGATTATTATACATGTATCTATAATTAAGAATTCTGGTAAAAGGTGTTAGTATGCACTGTTGCGTTTTTTCTGAAAAGACTACGATATGAAATGCGACAGATCTGTCAATTTTGATCGGTGCGTGAATTATCTCGGCTACAACTCCATCGCTTGTGTCATGATCTAAGAAGACTCCAGCTTTTGAAACCTTCAATTTCTCATTCCTTCATTCCTTCAGAATTTCCCCTGGAGAGGCCAGTGTTATGTTACTGTTGAGTTTTTCGTACTGTTCCACGATAATTAGATTGACAGGAAGGTGGAGACCATCTCACTGTTTGAATTGTCGTTACACGGTGGTGACATGACAATTTTTTGGCGGTAGGAGATAATTGAAACTGTCAAATACCATCAAGTGGTGAAAGTATGATTGAGAATTACAATGCAAATAGTGGTTTTATGAGAATTGTAGAGGTTAATTAACAGTAAAAGCCTGCGTCGGAATTCTGACTAATTTTTATTTCAATTTTTTTTCTTTAGCTCCGTAATGATGTATCACTCTGTCAAGTTTTTCTGTTGATTACAAAAAATCTAGTTAACTTTTAAGGATCGTAATATTGGTTCATTTAGACGTTATTCAGATTTAAAGTTAAACTGATTCGGGGAGAATTTGATGATATCTCCTCATGATTCATGTGTAAAAATACCTCTTATTTCAGTTACAGTTCCTGCAGGGAAACTGTCAGAGAAAAGTACCAGATCAAATAACCTTGTTACATATACAGGATTTGGATTTCCCTTCAAGGTATCTAAAGTGTATTACTGTTCAAGTTTGATGTTTACTACAAAAATGTATTCATTTAACTGATTTTTGCCAGTCAAGGTTACTCTATTGGCAATAGTATACTTACCTTGGTCTATATTTAGTAAAATTGAATCATTTAAAAGAATATCTGAGAAAGAATTTATTTACAGTCTTATCTAAAATGCCACACAGTTCTGTATTTATATATATGAATTTTCTTCTATGGTTCATCATATATCATGGACATCTTGCTTGATTTTTTCCTAAATCTGAAATCACTGAAAAGACCATGAGATCACCAATTTGTACTTCCATCAACAACATGATCAGTGCCATAAATGGGGCAGAATATGCTTACCTTTCTGAAGCAGCAGAGAACCTGAAATTGACCTAATTTTGTGTATGGGGTTGGTATAGCTCTGTATTTAGTTTCATGTGTTGTGTTTTTAAGAGTGTTGTTTATCTATTTGTTTTTGCCATGGTGTTATGGGATTATCAATCTGTCTTTTTATTTTGCCATGGCATTGTCAATTTGTCTTTGACTTATGAAGTTTTGATATCCACTTAAACCATTTTTTGCACATCTTTTGTGATAGTCATTACCTATGAAAATAATTGATATTATTATACCTCAGTTATCATTTTCTATATAAAATAAGTACACCATATTCTCACTATCTTGAAAATACAATCTTTGAACTATTGGACCGGGCAAAAATTTCCAAGTATTGAACCTCAGGCCTCTACATTAACATTTTTTCTAACTTGTCCCTTCGGACAAGTGGTAATAAAATCAGCTTGTCCGAACTCTTAACTTACTTGTCCGAATTCATAATTGAAAATCTAACATATTGATGATTTATGCAATAATAACACTTGGGCTTTGATTGTACCCAATAAAAGGAGCATTTTGTAATGTTATATGAATACCGCATCAAAATACATTTCATTATTTCAGAATGAAAGTTTTTTTGCAAGACTGTGTTCTCTGACTCAATGTCATTATCATTTGTCAATCATTAAATCATCATTTCTTCCCAAACCACTACGTTCCCCTATGGACCTATTCATTCTTTAGTAGTGGTATGGGTTAAACCAAGGATGTAAATACACCTGGCCACCTTGAACATGTATATGAGTAAACCTTTTTAATTTATTGATGATGTCAAAACAAGCTTTAACAATTTATTTTGATTTGTATATACATTGATATATGATCATGAAGTACATACACATTTCACTAAAAAATCTGCCTTTAGTTTTTAGAATTTTTTTTTTTTTTTTTGTTTCATCTTAAATTTTTATATCATAGATCTTATCAAATAAAACCTCTTTTAATGTATTGTTATGCATAAAAGCAAAATCAAATGAAACATACTTTAATTTAATATTTTAAAGTTTAGGTAAAACTCCACATGGAGGTGCTCCTAATTCAAGGAAGCTTATACTAATTAGATACATTAACATTGGTTTCTTTCCCCTTACTTATATCCCCATGGTCAATGGCTGCCAGCATGTTCAATACTTAATCAGAGACATATTATACAAGTTTTATATGTCTCTAGTTCAATCAATGAATAATTATTTCATTAAGTATAATCAATAAAACAATCATTCATATTTGTGGGAATGTATAAGTCTTGAATTTGATCTATTTTTATCTGACCTTGATTTTTCACTTGTCCCATCGGACAAGTAGTATGGTGAATGTACTTGCCCGACACCTGTGTCCACTTGTCCCGGACAATCGGACAAACGTTAATGTCGAGCCCTGAACCTGGGTGAAACTATTTGACTGCAAGCATCATATTTCGCTGAATCTTAAATGCAACTAGGCGATTTGAGGATTTTGCAAATAACATCATGTTTTACCTATTGTATTTAGTATAGGGTTGATGTCGGTGCAAGACATAGCCTTAGAATTTGAACATATCTATAAGGTAAAAGTTGTGATATGGTTTCTTCTTTTTAATATTACCATAGTTGATTTATCACTGCCATTTATTGTTTGTTGTCTTTTTCGATATAATAAAAACACTTATTGACTGGGTATGAGTGGAATAGTAAGTTTATTGTCCCTCAGATACAACAATTGCCGTAGGCTAGGCCTCAAAACAATAGTTGCTCCTCGGGACAGTAAACATACTATTCCACTCATACCCAGTCAATAAGTATACAATATTGTCCCTCGTAGAACATATACCGGTATTACACTGGCAAGCTCGTGCAATATAACATTCTTCTCAGGACAATATTCCCCAATATTCATGCAATAACCCTATATAATAAATTATAGAATACAAGTTGAAGAAAGAGAATTAAAAACTTTCAATGAAACTGACAGAAAATCTCTGATTTTTAAGCGAAGTGATATTGGGCAAACACCCACTATGGCCCCTTCTATTTGAATCTTTTACCTGCTAAAGCAAAGGTAATGTTTTTTAGAACTAATACCACTATTTATTTCTCTCTGATGCCTTTATATCTTAGTAAAATATAAGATTAAAGAACCTGACTGTCATCCATCCTCCTTAGATCTAGTTACTGGTAATAAGCTTTATCAGATCGGACATTTGCAGCGGATATCGACAAAGTGTAAAAGCATGTTGTATTTCTATAATTGTCCTGGTTCTGTTGACCTCAATCAATGAACAAGAAACTGGCAATGACAGACCTATAATTATGTGTATTGTGGCCAGTGATAAGTTTTACACCAATCTTTTAGAACTAGATCGATACTATTGTCATTGAAATTAACGTTGACATGTTTCTTGTATTAGAATAAAACTGGTAACATGGATTGAGTTTGTAAGAATTTCTAATTGGTATTTATTATTATTGTGATGATATTATTCCCTTATAAGAATAATTATTTGACATATGTTGTATTGCAATTTATAACTGAGAATAGATTTTTATTTGACCCAATTTTTTCACAGTTACCAGGCTCTTAACTAGGAATATCAATGGGGGGGGTTTGGACTCATGAACTCGACTTTAACAGTCACAATTTGATCAGAACGTTTACTTTAACAGTGCTTATTTGGTTTCAAGGAGGTGGGGTACTGGGTCGTCTGAATCCAATGAACCCCCCTGGGGGTATGGTTACATTGTGGTATGATTGTCTCCTCCCTAGGATTATGGAAAGAACAATAAGTTAAACTCAGATTAAGTAAGACTATGGTGTGGTATGATTGTCAATACAGGAATAAAAAAAGGTTTATACTCTAAAATAATGTAATGATTGCCAATGAGACATTTATTCAAAATGATAAATGGACAAAGATGTGAACAACTTTAGGTCAAGGTCAATGAGCAAAACTACTCATGTTGTAAGCTAAGATTAAAAGAACTAGCAAATTTTGTTTTCGGTCAAAAAGATGCGAGTGCATGTATGGATTCAAGGTCTTGTCATTGTTACACAACATAAACTAAGCTAAGAAAACTTATGTAAAGACAAAACACTTAAGCATAAAGATGAAAATATTGGATTTATTGTTAAAATAAAAGTTACCAGACCATGCTGTGTTTCAGTTGTAGGCAATAAAATCTCCTTTTAATTGCAAGACGCATAAAACTTTGGAAAATTTCAAACACAATGGATGATACATTAATTGAAATACAAATTATCTTTATAACAGAAACACTATCTGCATGATACAGATTTGTCTTAATGAAATAGGATAATTATTTCCTTCAACTAATAACATTCATCTTTTATAGGAAGCAAGCAAGGAAGCTATTATTTTTATGCAATTTATCTTTTTCGTGGATAAAAATTCTATTTGATGTTCATCATTATTGTGTTTTCGTTGTGAAATAAATGAAATTTAATGCATCAGTATTGTCAGTTTTTTGTTTGCCGATTACAGAATGCAAACAATGTTATTATTATATTTAAATTCTTTATTCCATTATCGAAGGCTAACGTAATTCTTTCAATGATTTCAATGATTAGAATTCTATAGATGGACAAATTGGTAATTATTGCATTTGGTTATCCAATGTTTAACCATCAACAACAATTGTTTATTTTCGGCTTGCTCAGGCAACATCGTAACAAAACTTGCTGTTTATTACGCAATGGAAAATACAATGTTGGTATTTATTTTGCATAAAATTCACATTAAGTTAGTGACAGAATGTAGCATTTTAATGCGATATTAATTTGCTTCTGTTAAATCTGTCATGACTTTGATTGTAAGTTGAGAATTAATTGGACGAACTTGGAGATTTTATACCCAGGAATCGATTCTCAGGTTTCGAATGACAGTTGGGACAGAAGATCCATACAAATAGTTATAATGATCATTTCTTTATATGATATAATTCTCTTATATAGATTGATATTCATTCAACATAAGTCTCTTATAGATCTATTTAACAATTATATTCTCTATTCATTGCATTTCCTGCTCTAGAATCACCATTGATTATTTGTTTATATGGATGCCACCTTTAACCTTAATAAAGGCAATGTGCTTAAACCATTTACCGGTATGTTAAAATGTCAGCCTCAAGACGCATTGAACTTAACCTGGAATATAAAAAGGTAATTTAAAAGAAAAACTATGAAGTTTGAGAACAAAATATGTTGTCAGGAGAAGTTTAAATAAATAAACTGCAAAATGTCTAAAATTTAAGATGCTTTCAGGACTAATTTCCTTTAAATAACAATTTTGAGCAATATAAATGGTTCACCTGTTATTTAAAAACTACCGGTATTGTAGATATTAAGTAACTCTACAAAACAAATTTATTGCCAAAACTGGGGAGAGAAAAACTTCACATGGCCTTGACTGTTTATAAGGGTTATTGTCCTTGAATAACCTTTGTATCCATTATTTGTTTTTTTGTTGAAACGTTTACGATCTTAATTTTCAAAACTGCCAAACTAGTTAAAAATTTTAAATCAGATATGAATTTTCTTCAAGTCCTAGATCTTAGTTTGTGATGAGGTTCATCAACCAACATTACCACTAGGAATATAATACACACTTAAAAACTTGTGATGATCTGACATTTCAAATTGTCCAGATTCCATATTAGAGTTATTTGCTTAATATGATGATTTTTATCAATTTTAGATCATTTGACATTATTTTGATAACAAT
Organism: Mytilus trossulus; assembly: GCF_036588685.1. Classification (NCBI taxonomy): domain Eukaryota; kingdom Metazoa; phylum Mollusca; class Bivalvia; order Mytilida; family Mytilidae; genus Mytilus; species Mytilus trossulus. The sequence goes on from NC_086378.1 coordinate 6,507,697, forward strand.
AATAGAGACATGTTTACAAATTACAGCAAAACTGAAAAACAGCACGCTGAGATTATATTTTGATTTTTAATGACCACTTAGAAGAGAGCTGTTTGAATGTAAGGGCATACTCAGGGAAGAAGTTGTAAATAAAGGATTTACCCAAATATTCTTGTAAATTACAATCGATTTTGGATATTTTCAAAAGTTATATTCAAAGGGGATGTAACCCAGAAAAATGATAAAAATAAAGACAGTACTATAAATGTAATTTGAGACAAAATATGTCATGTGTCAAAACAATAAGTGGTTCACATCATAAATATCTAATGTCCATAAATAATTAGACCCAAGTCTATCAATTGAAGGCCAATTTATCAAGATGCATGTGCGAAGGCAATAAGTACAAGGTTCTATACGGGAAAGTTTCTTTAAACATCAATAGACAATAAAACAGTAGGATAGATGTTGATTAAAAGCTTTGACTGAAATTGTATCATTAATTATTAAAAGAGTCTATTCCCTTTCCTACAACTCAATTTTCACATGATTACACAGTAGGCAAACAATAAAAGTGAAAAATGACCAATAATAAAAAATATCGTGCAGAGATTCACGCCAGTAAACTGCAGTTCTATTGTTATTCCATTCATTACTAAATATTGATAGCTGTTTTAATGTTTCTTTGTCCATCATACTGTATTTCTATCATTTTTCATTTTAATCGTGAAATTTGTCATTTTGTCACTAAATAAAAAAATAATACTCTATAATGTGAGATTTCAAAGGGATTCGGCAAAATGAAATTATTTTTATATGATTTGAATCGCAGTTAATGAAAGTAATAAGTTCAAACGAGGCTCTTAAATGGTTGATTTGTGCATTTCTATTGAATGCTAGTTGTTTCTAGTTTAACATGGATTAACAATAGCTGATCATGATTTATTGGGGATTAATTCATACTATTTCTGCTTAATGTTCTTTTTTACAAAGATCTACCGAGAAGTTCTAAAGTGGGAGGGTGTGACAAAGCTTCTTTTTGGCCTTGGATCCAAAAATGAATTAAGAGTTGTGTTAATTTATTCCATAGATATTTACAATTAAGACATTAGTCTTAAGACATATATCCATTGTTCTAATTCTACTTAAAATTCTTATTTTATCCTTCAATACTTACTAAATACAGGAAATAATACAAACTCTGCCAACAATACCATTTACATTTTTATGATTAGAATAAGATTTATTGATCAGCTTTATTAACCCAAATATTTCAAATCCGTGATTTACCTAAAAATGAAAACATGAAAAAAATAGAAGTTTATCAATGATCATCAATGTTCTTTGGTAAAAAACAAATCTCCATTTTTCAAACAAAATGTGTTTTTGTTTTGAAAAATAATGGTCCTGGTCTACAAGATCACAGACTGCAAAGAGCACCAATAGTTATAAGTGTGATGTCCTAGGATAGTTAGACATTTCCAAATGAGTAAGCATTTGCAATCTTTATTGATACACATGAGAAATATTGGTCTTTGTACTAGTAGTTGGATAAGGTTTTTGTGTAGACTGCTGAGTTGTACTATTCCACTGGACTTTTGTACAATTTGAATCTTTATGATCTCAAATTAATTGAAATAGACACATTGTCATGGCTGTTCAGTAAAGACATTAGACAACTATATTTTTATGACTCAATTGAGACATTGGTTTTCTGTGATAAAATAATTACAAAGTTATTACCTCAAAAACAAGTTATAACAGTAATAAACTGTCCTGATAAAACATAGGAGCAAAACTTTATATGTAGAAATCAATAGAGACCTGGCCAATTACCTCGCTAGACTTATGTCATTTTGAGTAGATAAAGAACTGTCCATAAACAAACTGTTAGTCCAATTGCCAATATAAACATTCGTAGAAAAAATATGAAAAGCAGAATGCTTGATATTGGTATATTCCCTGGCGATTGTATTGATTGGTTTTGATAGAATTCAGTGCCATTGCATATTGCCTTATCTTTTATTACATACAAAGAATATAGATTGTGACTTGTTGTGAAATTAAGTCCCATAGGAAGGCAATTACCATCCATAAACTTGATGATATCATCTCCCGCCGATGAAATATTTTGCTATTTTACGTGAGAGCGAGTATAATAATTACATTGAAAAGAAATTAACATGTATCTATCTACATATTATAAACTTGTTAAATCATCAAATATGTTTTTCTCTGCTTTTATAAACTTGTTAAATCACCATATATGTTTTTCTCTACTTTTCTCAAATAGTTTGAAGTTACAGTAATTAAATAATTCCATTTATTTCAAGTGACAAATTACATACTAGATAATGCATGTTTTGCAACCGATACTATCAACAAACTTATTGTTGACTTTGATCGGACGTAATTTTCACACCACATTAGTAAGAATAGAAACATACAATCACACGTTCTTGGTTATATCGTTTACTGTTACAGTGGTAATGTACGAGATAATATCAGTGTTCCCTGTACTTTTATAAATCTAACACGTTATAATGGCTTTTAAGCTTATCCTGTAAACAGAACCTTAGATCTGCAGGATGGACAGAAATCAAGGCAGAATTTGTTCTAACTATATTATGAAGATTTTTTTATGGGTATAGAAGTGCCATTATAGAATTTACATCAGGGACAACATTTTTGATAGCCGTCTCTTTCTGCATGATTAATTATAGGATTGTACTTAGTTATCTTTTGATTTCGTGTTGCTGTTTCTTTATTTCAGATGTATTTTTTATAGATACTCCTTTGAAAGTTTTACTTCAGAAAATTTCTCACAGATGATTCCAAGATAATATGTTTGCATGTTAAAATTGTCCTATACCTCATGATAAAAATTGCAACAAGTTGAGATGGTTAAGTGTAAAGCAAGGATTGGTTTTTGTTTTTTGTTTACAAGATAAGTTTTAGATCAAGTCTTTGTAAGTTTGATATTTTGTACTACAAGTCTACATAAACTGGGTAGGGTTTTTATCACTATTTACTCCAGTATGAAGTCACATCATTGAATATTGATTAACATATATATATATTTATAGTTTAAAAAATAAAAACACAAAAAATCACATCATAAATCGAATATTGTTTCTGTAAGCGCTTTCACCGCATCTCCTGCGGTTCATCAGACAGAATTGTTATGGTTAATAGTAACGACTTGTGACGTTATGTTATAGTAACAATTTGTGACGTAACGTCAGGAGGTAATTGTATATATCTTACGGAATTTTATTAACGAACCGAATTTCACTTCCTATTTAATGTCGGCTTATATATTTATATATATATATATATAAGTATTCTTTTTGAGGAGTGTTTAACATATAGGGATGTTATTGAGAAGTGTTTCAACTATAGGGGATTTCAATCTTGTCAAACTAATTGCTTCTTGATGTGCTGTGATCTACACAGGTATCATAGATGATGAGAAACTACCTATCAATACTCAACACTGCTTATTGAATCAATAACAGTGAGTCAACACTGAGTTTGTGAGTTCGAACCCAGCTTGTGCCAGTGCACTTGATTCCAATCTTAATTGCCTAGGATTGTCTGTTTTCCTATTGAAGGTTGGTTGTTTTCTCTGGGCACTCTTGTTTCCTCCACCAATAAAAACTGGTCACCACAGAATAGCCCAAAAGTGGTGCTTAAAAGTGGCGTTAAAAGACCAACAATAAATCAACACAGCTTATTGACATTTCTATGTAAACCTGCAGAAATAGGTAGGTCAAAATCCTCTTACAAAGACATTGTAATTCTAGAAATTAGTTCATGTATAGCTTTGATTCTAACTTTGGTCTAATTCAATTTTCAAAGAAAGTGTAATTCTAGAAGTATGATTTTGATTCTGACTTTGAATACCTGTGTTACATCATCTAGTTGCTTTTCATTAAAAACAGAACTACCGACACGATTCTGCCGACTCTATTTTCTATTGATTAACAGTAGAACTGTCTATCATATAATGATGGAAATTCCATTTTCTATGTAACACATCGTGATTTATATTGAATACAGTATACATGTTTGTGAATTTTTATCCATATTTCTACGTATAAATGAATTTGAAAAATCTGGATTTGTTTGTCTCTGCCAGTTGCATGTCTGCAAGCGACAAAAAGCTTAAAACTGGCAATGAAATTGATTATTAAATCACAATGAATTAATCTTTTTTTTATATATAAATTGAATTATGGTTTTTATATTTGACTCATACTAGAGGTCTTTTTATTTTATTTGGATGATATTAATCTTATTAGGGATGTCAGACTGTTGATGCCTTTGGCTCCATGCTGCTTAACAAATTCAAGTTATGTATAAAGTCAGGAATGATAAGGAAAAACTTCATGTCAACTCCCTCAGATTTTCATTTACATTTAATCTGGCTTTTTAGTCTATATTGGTTGTGCTATTCACACAGGTTGGAGTGGTCCCTTGAATTAGTATTATATTTAGATATTGATGTCAGATGTTTGGGTGTTGGTGGTAAAATATAAAATCTCTTACAATTTGTCTGTTACAAGAGTTATTTAGAACTTGCCATATATTTTTTTTTTCTCCTTTTGAAGATATCATTGTTATGTGTTCTATTTTATATGAACATCATAGACAATTTGTCCATCTGTCCAGGGGCCTCAGTGGCTGAGTGGTCTAAGTAGTTTACCACTGTTATCACTAGGCAGTCAACACTGAGATTGTGGGTTCAAACCCGCTTGTGCAGTGCACTAGACCTAGACTCCAATCTAAATTGATTAGGATTGTGAAGGTCAGTGGTTTCCTCTGGCTTCCTCCACCAATAAAAACTGGCCATCACAAAATAGCCCAAAAGCTGTGCTTGAAAGTGGTGTTCAAACACCAAAAATAATAAATTAAAAAAACATCTATCTGTTCTTGGCTGCTTGGCTATTTATTGTGATTTATAGTCATTGGAGAAGCAAGAGGGAAATAAAGCTTTGCACTCTAACTGGTCTGTCCTTCTAAGAAGTTTTCCCAAACATTATATATGCTTTAATCTATTGATAGGTATTTGTTTTACCTCATAGTCATGTCATAAGATGTAACAATGAATTGAATATGTTTCTTTTGTCTTAGGTACAATTTTATCTTTAATTTCCTCTATGCATTGATTAAGACATAATTACAGAGTTAATTTTAACAATTTTGTACATGTATCATAGCTAAACGAATCTGACTGAAATGGCTTTTCAAAGTGACACAATCCCCTAAAATTAAACTACATTCTGGTTGATTTTTTGTTTGCAGAGTTTTGGATAATCGGACTTAATACATCCTTTAAATCGGACTTAATACATCCTTTAAATCGGACTTAATACATCCTTTAAATTAACATTTCCCAATTATGTCAAGTATTTAAACTATATAGATATCCTTCCATTTATTCTTCAGTAACAAATTACCAAAATCAGAAAGCAGGCATATTTAATGAACTTGTTGAAGCAGTTAAATTGTGAACTTGGTGAAAAAGACTTTCTCAGCTATTATTTAGTACATCATAGAGGTAAACTAGAGTTTGTACCTTCAACGTAACCATAAAGATTCATATTAACTATAAGTAACTATAAGTAATGATCATCCAAAGAAAGATAACTAAATAATAACCCTCCAGTACAGAGGTGTAAATAATTTATCTATTAGACCTTGCTTAAATACTTATAAGAAAACAAACTGTAAATTTGAAGTGCTAGCAATGATATCAGGTACTTCAGTAAGATATGTTGTCAAGGAATACAATCCAGGGGAGATTACCCATGTTTGTATATTGATAAACCTATCGATACAGGTGTTTGACTACCTGTCCAGTTGAGATCATGATGATCAATTTGACATGGATTTAATGTAATATGTTTGACAGAAATCTGTAAATGATGAGGTGTTAAATGTGTTCAGATTTTAGCTTGTCGCTAAGGAAGGATCAATTGTACTATTTAATACTCTTTACAATTGCATGGATGGGATAATATTCTCTTGTCCAATGAAAATTTTTATATGAATGTGCATTGAAAGGTGGTTAATTAGATAGATTTAAAAAGTTTTGATATGAAAGTTTATGTTAGTTAGGCATTGCTAGTAATGTAAAGATATGTTACTGATTTTAGTGATAATCAATGTTAAAAAGCTAGAGTACACTCACACTGCAATGACGCTTTCATCTTGAAATTCCTCTACAAAGAGGAAGAAATTCATGTTTTTGAGTAAGATAGTTTAGAAAAATGTACTATAAAATCACAAATATTTGGCCATAAGCTGCCCGGGAAGCTGCCTGGTCTGCTCACTGCTACAATTTTTGTAACCAGGGTAAGAAGGGTTCCATTGAAAGATAACAACAGAAACCAGAATATCAAGATGGCAACGTAGAGCTTACAACAGATACCATGATATGAAGATGACAGCACTGAGCCAAAATACCAAAGCACAGCAGAGACAACAGATATTATTATATGATGATAATGGCTCTGAGCCAACAACAGATATCAGAGAACAGCATAGAGACAACAGATATCAGAGCGCATCAAAGAGACAACAGATACCATGATATGACGATGGCAACCCTGAGCCAAAACCAGATACCAGGAAATAAAAAATCCCAGCACAGAGCCAACAACACATCAGGATTTGAAATGGACAGCACATAGCCAACAATTCATATCAGAATGAGACATGAAATAGCCAACCCAGAGACAAAACACATATCAAGACATAAAGGGCAACTCAGAGGCAACACAACATATTAGTATAGCACAGAGACAACAATGACTGCTGATGGAACAGCAACCAAGAGACAACAACACATATCAGGATAAGAAATGGACATCTGAAAGACAACAATAGATATTAGGATAGCACAGAGACAACAATGACTGCTGATGGAACAGCAACCAAGAGACAACAACACATATCAGGATAAGAAATGGACATCTGAAAGACAACAATAGATATTAGGATAGCACAAAGACAACAATGACTGCTGATGGAACAGCATCCAAGAGACAAGAACACATATCAGGATAAGAAATGGACATCTGAAAGACAACAATAGATATTAGGATAGCACAGAGACAACAATGACTGCTGATGGAACAGCAACCAAGAGACAACAACACATATCAGGATAAGAAATTGACATCTGAAAGACAACAATAGATATTAGGATAGCACAGAGACAACAATGACTGCTGATGGAACAGCAACCAAGAGACAACAACACATATCAGGATAAGAAATGGACATCTGAAAGACAACAATATATATTAGGATAGCACAGAGACAACAATAACTGCTGATGGAACAGCATCCAAGAGACAAGAACACATATCAGGATAAGAAATGGACATCTAAAAGACAACAATAGATATTAGGATAGCACAGAGACAACAATGACTGCTGATGGAACAGCAACCAAGAGACAACAACACATATCAGGATAAGAAATGGACATCTGAAAGACAACAATAGATATTAGGATAGCACAGAGACAACAATGACTGCTGATGGAACAGCAACCAAGAGACAACAACACATATCAGGATAAGAAATGGACATCTGAAAGACAACAATAGATATTAGGATAGCACAGAGACAACAATGACTGCTGATGGAACAGCAACAAAGAGACAACAACACATATCAGGATAAGAAATGGACATCTGAAAGACAACAATAGATATTAGGATAGCACAGAGACAACAATGACTGCTGATGGAACAGCAACCAAGAGACAACAACACATATCAGGATAAGAAATGGACATCTGAAAGACAACAATAGATATTAGGATAGCACAGAGACAACAATGACTGCTGATGGAACAGCAACCAAGAGACAACAACACATATCAGGATAAGAAATGGACATCTGAAAGACAACAATATATATTAGGATAGCACAGAGACAACAATGACTGCTGATGGAACAGCATCCAAGAGACAAGAACACATATCAGGATAAGAAATGGACATCTGAAAGACGACAATAGATATTAGGATAGCACAGAGACAACAATGACTGCTGATGGAACAGCAACCAAGAGACAACAACACATATCAGGATAAGAAATGGACATCTGAAAGACAACAATATATATTAGGATAGCACAGAGACAACAATGACTGCTGATGGAACAGCATCCAAGAGACAAGAACACATATCAGGATAAGAAATGGACATCTGAAAGACGACAATAGATATTAGGATAGCACAGAGACAACAATGACTGCTGATGGAACAGCAACCAAGAGACAACAACACATATCAGGATAAGAAATGGACATCTGAAAGACAACAATAGATATTAGGATAGCACAGAGACAACAATGACTGCTGATGGAACAGCAACCAAGAGACAACAACACATATCAGGATAAGAAATGGACATCTGAAAGACAACAATAGATATTAGGATAGCACAGAGACAACAATGACTGCTGATGGAACAGCAACCAAGAGACAACAACACATATCAGGATAAGAAATGGACATCTGAAAGACAACAATATATATTAGGATAGCACAGAGACAACAATGACTGCTGATGGAACAGCATCCAAGAGACAAGAACACATATCAGGATAAGAAATGGACATCTGAAAGACGACAATAGATATTAGGATAGCACAGAGACAACAATGACTGCTGATGGAACAGCAACCAAGAGACAACAACACATATCAGGATAAGAAATGGACATCTGAAAGACAACAATAGATATTAGGATAGCACAGAGACAACAATGACTGCTGATGGAACAGCAACCAAGAGACAACAACACATATCAGGATAAGAAATGGACATCTGAAAGACAACAATAGATATTAGGATAGCACAGAGACAACAATGACTGCTGATGGAACAGCAACCAAGAGACAACAACACATATCAGGATAAGAAATGGACATCTGAAAGACAACAATATATATTAGGATAGCACAGAGACAACAATGACTGCTGATGGAACAGCATCCAAGAGACAAGAACACATATCAGGATAAGAAATGGACATCTGAAAGACGACAATAGATATTAGGATAGCACAGAGACAACAATGACTGCTGATGGAACAGCAACCAAGAGACAACAACACATATCAGGATAAGAAATGGACATCTGAAAGACAACAATAGATATTAGGATAGCACAGAGACAACAATGACTGCTGATGGAACAGCAACCAAGAGACAACAACACATATCAGGATAAGAAATGGACATCTGAAAGACAACAATAGATATTAGGATAGCACAGAGACAACAATGACTGCTGATGGAACAGCAACCAAGAGACAACAAAGCATATCAGGATAAGAAATGGACATCTGAAAGACAACAATAGATATTAGGATAGCACAGAGACAACAATGACTGCTGATGGAACAGCAACCAAGAGACAACAACACATATCAGGATAAGAAATAGACATCTGAAAGACAACAATAGATATTAGGATAGCACAGAGACAACAATGACTGCTGATGGAACAGCAAACAAGAGACAACAACACATATCAGGATAAGAAATGGACATCTGAAAGACAACAATAGATATTAGGATAGCACAGAGACAACAATGACTGCTGATGGAACAGCAACCAAGAGACAACAACACATATCAGGATAAGAAATGGACATCTGAAAGACAACAATAGATATTAGGATAGCACAGAGACAACAATGACTGCTGATGGAACAGCAACCAAGAGACAAGAACACATATCAGGATAAGAAATGGACATCTGAAAGACAACAATAGATATTAGGATAGCACAGAGACAACAATGACTGCTGATGGAACAGCAACCAAGTGACAACAACACATATCAGGATAAGAAATAGACATCTGAAAGACAACAATAGATATTAGGATAGAACAGAGACAACAATGACTGCTGATGGAACAGCAACCAAGAGACAACAACACATATCAGGATAAGAAATGGACATCTGAAAGACAACAATAGATATTAGGATAGCACAGAGACAACAATGACTGCTGATGGAACAGCAACCAAGAGACAACAACACATATCAGGATAAGAAATGGACATCTGAAAGACAACAATAGATATAAGGATAGCAGAGACAACAATTACTGCTGATGGAACAGCAACCAAGAGACAACAACACATATCAGGATAAGAAATGGACATCTGAAAGACAACAATAGATATAAGGATAGCACCGAGGCAACAATGACTGCTGATGGAACAGCAACCAAGAGACAACAACACATATCAGGATAAGAAATGGACATCTGAAAGACAACAATAGATATTAGGATAGCACAGAGACAACAATGACTGCTGATGGAACAGCAACCAATAGACAAAAACACATATCGGGATAAGAAATGGACATCTGAAAGACAACAATAGATATTAGGATAGCACAGAGGCAACAATGACTGCTGATGGAACAGCAACCAAGAGACAACAACACATATCAGGATAAGAAATGGACATCTGAAAGACAACAATAGATATTAGGATAGCACAGAGGCAACCATGACTGCTGAAGGAACTGCAACCCAGAGACAACAACACATATCAGGATAAGAAATGGACAACACTAAAAGACAACAGATTTCAGAATGGCACTGACACAACAATGAATGCTGCATAAACAGCAACTCAGAGACAACAAGACATCAGGATATGAAGTGGATAACCCCAAAAAACAACAATAGATATAAGGACAATGACTGCTGAAAGAACAGCAGTTGTTAACTTCTGTCTCAAATGGTTGTTCGTAGATAGTTGTTTCATTTGCAATCACACCACATCATCTTATTTTTATAACAGAAATCAGTATCAATGAGTAATGGTTGACCACAGTTTATTTAACAACAATTGAATAGTTTCTAAAGTATCAATACATGTCCTTAATGGTTTATGTTCATTGTTTATTGAATCTATTTTATTTTATAGAGCTTTGAAGCTGAATAGAATAAGGTTAATGTCATGGAGTTCTTCAGTTGTATATGTTAACTGATAAATGATTCAGACAGTTATTATTCTACTAGTAATTTATTTAGTATCTAGTACTTATTTCATAAAAAGTTGTATAATATACACTGTTGGATCTTATTGTTCTCACTTTCAAGTTAGATAATACATAATGTTTTCACTGTTAACATCTATGACGTTATTGGATCTTACTATTGTTGTTAAAAAATGCTGTAACACATAAAAGGCTTTTAGTTAGCACTATATGGTGTATTCAATTACCTTATTTTATTGAATAAATACAATATAAATTTATAGATATATATCCTTTTTGCATATTGTTTGATTGTTAAATGGTTTCCGTTGGTATCTACATTCATGTTTCAGTCATAAAATGGCAATGTAATATACCACTACTGTTATACCATTTCGCTATAAAAATATAGGTATAGATACTGCTAGTGAGATATGACAGCTAGAATTGAATTGGTTCCAAAATTAGTTCATAAAGCTGCACATGATTAACGGGTTGTGCTATCTAATATCATGTCCCAAGTGAAACATCAAATTCAAAAATTGTAATGTGTTTAATATTACATAAGGATAGTCCCAATGTTTATTGTTTAGATATTTATTGTAAACTAGTTTAAAGGATGGCCATACTGCTGTCCGTTGCATTGACATGTATAAAAAAGATATTTTTTCATATATATATCTATGAGGCAGCTATCAAACAAAATCAGGAAAAACATTACAGCAGAATGCTTTGAGTGTGTAGGTTAAGGTAGAATCTATGGTTAGCTTGCTTGCTAGCTGATCCATGAAGTAATTATTAACTACCCTCCTTTAAGAGTAGACTAGCCCAACAGATAATCAATATATCTGTCTGTAGGACTAGACAACTCTGAAAGGAGGTTAGATAGTTTAACCTTATATTTTTTTCACGGTTCAGCTAGCAAGCAAGTTAACCAAAGATTCTACCTTAACTTACACATGCAATGCATTCTGCTGTAAGCTCCAATAAGTTGTTATGTTCCTTGGTCATGATATCTATGTTTAAAGGATCAATAACTAACTATACAGAATAGAACCAAGATGTAACAACAAGTCATTCAAAAGGACAGACAGGGCCCAGACTAAGAAAACAAATAGATATTGACAAACAAATTCACTACAGCAGATGACAAACGATTTAACCTTGAATTACATGTGCTTTACTAAAAGGGAGGGATGAAATCAATGCCAGGTGACAGTTACAAGGAAAGTTATATTCTTTGATGGTATATCAAATAACATGATCAACACGTCACACTAAAGTAAGATGGACCTTCATAAATAACATGCTCAACACGTCACACTTAAGTAAGATGGACCTTCATAAATATGTGACATAATTTTATGAAGGCCTAGGTGATCATAGGTATGAGTGTATGGGGTTGGCTATTCAATAAACAAGAAAAAGTCATTTATATTGCAGAAGGTAAAAGAAATACAAGATAGTTTTTCACAAAGATACCTAATGGTCTGTATTTTCTGTAAGAATGCATGTATTTTGAAGGTTGTTGAATTGAATTGAATGAATACTTTATTTGCAAGAAGCATATACATGCTATGGCAAACGAAAATATATACAATATATGACAAACAGTTACGTTTACACTTGTCCAGCCTTAAAAAAAAGAAGATGTGGTATGATTGCCAATGAGATGACTAGCCACAAAAGACCAAAATTACACAGACATTAACAACTATAGTTCACCATACGGCCATCAACAATGAGCAAAGCCCATACCGCATAGTCAGCTTAGTCTATTGAGACTTAACTGATCCTTGAACACCTTTTCATGTTTCTGTGGATCCCATGGTTAGTTTTCAGTTTCTTGAAACCATATTTTATAGGACAATTAACATTATTATAGGTTTTTCATACTGTGCCATAACTAATTACAAAGCTTTGTTTTAGTGTGTCTGAGCAATTTCCAGAAATTAACCGCATAGAAATCATTATGGTGTTATAAATTTACACTCTTTCCATCTAATTGTCAGGGAGATAAAAGAGATACAGAAATTCATTCGATTAAAAAATTTGTTATCGTTTGCGCCAAGATTCTGCACGGAGCTGTTTGTTTTAACAGTTTCTTCTATTGATCACAATAGTTCTGACACTTATTTATAGTTAACATTGATTTGAAGAAAATCGTTAAACATTAAAGGTTTGCCTACAGCACTTAGAATTCTTATTTAATTTAAGATTGGTGTCTGTAAATTGTAATTACAGTTTATTCTTTAATGAGATTGGATCCACCGTATAGGGATTTACAATTGATATAAGTCCAATGATTTTTCATTTATTTTGTATCCATGTCAGATGATTAAAACTAGGAGTTGTAAGGAATCAAGTAATTTGTTTTGAATTAAATCCTGATGACATTTGGGAAACATTTTAAAATTGTGAAAGTTTGTAACATGTAATAAATGATTCAAATCTAAATCACTGCATCAAGATGTTTTGAGACATTCCAAGGTTACAGGTTGCATTTCTGTAAGTATTGACAATGCAATTTCCCCACAGGAACTCCTTTTACGGCTCAAACTGTACCACTTTTACTATGAAGTTTAGAAAAAAATCTTATCCTAGAATTGAAAGTTCATTTACACAACAATTTTTTTCAAATGTCAAAATATAGGGTTACCACAGATCTCAATGTATTAACAATATGCACATGTAAATGTACTGGTAACATTCCCAAGTAATGTCTGTGATATGGAACACAGAGAGCATAACTGGGAACCAGTATGTAAACTAAATTAATTTTCTATGAATACTCACGATCCCCCCAAAAGAGACGTGTTTTGTGAAAGTAGTTAAATCTGAATCAATTTTCAACCCAATTTTGGTTTTGATTAGGCCGATTTAACTGTAATCTTAAAACTTGATCCACAAATACCTGTGATTTTGAGATATATTTATAAATCTCATGATTTTATAAATCATTATGATTATGAGTACTTTGAACATTGCTTTAATTTGTTTATTTATATATCTGTTAACAATGCATTTAATTTAGGCAACAATTGTTCCCATTGTGAGATGAGTAGATTTAGTGTTATTGTTGATGTGACAACTTTCCAAAAGAGTTCAAATAATGTGAACATTAGCTTTCCATATACAGCCTTTAACAATGAGCAAAAATCCATACCATTTAGTCAAGATTAGCCATATAAGACCTTGATGTGACACAATCATTGCTGCAGCTACTCATTTAAAAATAGATTTTTTCTGACAGTGACAACTGAGTGATTGTTATTAGTGTCAATGTCAATGTTTAATTTAAATTGCATTTCAGAATTATATTTTTGATAGGTCATACATCATATACTGTGCTACAGTAACTTGTGTCCAATTACATGCAGCATATTAGTTTGACCTTAATATGTTAAGTGAATACACACTTTTTCTGAAGGGAAAGAGTTCTTAAATTGTTGTTTGCTTAATGTAAATAGTCCTTGTGCAGTTTCTAGATTTTTCTGTTTGATTGGGTAGACCCAGGCCGTAGACCCAAACCATAAGATCCTAGTCATTACAAAGTCAATGACTTTATATCCGTAGTGTCAGAATCAAAGAACTTACACATCATAGAGTGGGTGATTTTATCTGAAGTAGCTTAGTGGTAAGTGTTAATTGTCTTTGTCATCAATGATAAAGTAAGGTTTGATAGGAAGGGGCACCTGTTAGCTAATTTCCTGTGGAGGGGAACGTGAGTCTATCTAAGTTAATTCAGACAACCCCAGTACATTTAAGGTATGTGTGTTAGTGTCACTGATGTATTTTTATCCCTTATCTCAAGTCTCTCTGATGACTACAGAGCCTAAGACGTTTAATCACAGTCCGACAACACTACGGTTTTACTGGAATGTTTGCTCACGGCCATGAACATGGGTTTATCATTAATATCTAGTGCAATGGTCCAGTATTTACGTAAAATAGCAATATAAAACAGTAACCAACTGTCATGTTTAGATTGTAGTGGTGGTATGTTTGCCAGATAATATTTTGGTTGTTAATACTTCTGTATATTTTGTCTGACAGATAGCCTTATAGATTCCCACTTTTACGTTTTGTCAAGAGTAGATTTTAAGATATTCCCACATTTAGTTCTAACCATTGACATTTTTTGTGTAAATATGCTCTTCAACATGGTAATATGAATGTAAGATTTTCTATAATTGATCACTTATTTCTGCCCTGTAAGCTATGTTGTCTAGTCTCAATGGCATTATTTGGAGACTTGGATCATTTAGCATTCCTTGAATGGAAGACTCATTGAAGTGATTTGAACTTAAAAGGTTGGAAAGTTGGAAGTTATCTTCCTAATAAAAGATATAAATCTAAAAAAGGATGGAGAATTGTCTCATTGGCACTAATACCTCATCTTCTTATACATGTATTTATAAATCTGAATTCTGTTTATTCTTAAACATATGATGGACACTACGCACTTTTTTGCTTCCACTTTAGGAACCTTTAATAAATCTTTTTTTTTTAAGAAAGTGGAACTTCATGTGATTTAAGCTTAGGATGTATGTGTATGCAAAGTCTATTACATTTACTAGTAATGGTAACCTTACAAGTATATTAATAAATTTAATAATGACATTAATACATGGTACATATAAATCAAAGACAGCATCCCAATAACATGTACAAAACAAGACAGCAATCCTATGACACATACAAAACCAGACAGCAATCCTATGACACATACAAAACAAGACGGCAATCCTATGACACATACAAAACAAAGACAGCATCCCAATAACATGTACAAAACAAGACAGCAATCCTATGACACATACAAAACAAAGACAGCATCCCAATAACATGTACAAAACAAGACAGCAATCCTATGACACATACAAAACAAGACAGCAATCCTATGACACATACAAAACAAAGATAGCAACCCAATAACACATACAAAACAAGACAGCAATCCTATGACACATACAAAACAAGACAGCAATCCTATGACACATACAAAACAAGACAGCAATCCTATGACACATACAAAACAAAGATAGCAACCCAATAACACATACAAAACAAGACAGCAATCCTATGACACATACAAAACAAGACAGCAATCCTATGACACATACAAAACAAGACAGCAATCCTATGACACATACAAAACAAAGATAGCAACCCAATAACACATACAAAACAAGACAGCAATCCTATGACACATACAAAACAAGACAGCAATCCTATGACACATACAAAACAAGACAGCAATCCTATGACACATACAAAACAAAGATAGCAACCCTATGACACATACAAAACAAAGATAGCAACCCAATAATACATACAAAACAAAGGACAGCAACCCATTGACATACAAAACAAAGGACAGCAACCCATTGACATACAAAACAAAGGACAGCAACCCATTGACATACAAAACAAAGGACAGCAACCCATTGACACAAACAGAACAAATACAGCAACCCATGGGCCAATGACAAATATAAAAACTAGAGGCTCTAAAGAGCCTGTATCGCTCACCTTGGTCTATGTGCATATTAAACAAAGGACACAAATGGATTCATGACAAAATTGTATTTTGGTGATGGTGATGTGTTTGAAGTTCTTACTTTACTGAACGATTTTGCTTCTTACAATTATATCTATCATGAACTTTGCCCATTAGTAACAGAGAACTATATTTGGTAAAAATTTACATAAATTTACCAAATTAATGAAAATTGTTAAAAATTGACTATAAAGGGCACTAACTCCTTAAGGGGTCAATTGACCATTTAGGTCATGTTGACTTATTTGTAGATCTTACTTTGCTGAACATTATTGCTGTTTACAGTTTATCGCTATCTATAATAGTATTCAAGATAACCAAAAACGGCAAAATTTCTTTAAAAATTACCAATTGGAGGGCAGCAACCCAACAACCAGTTGTCCAATTCATCTGAAAAATTCAGGGCAGATAGGTATTGACTTGATTAACAATTTAACTTCTTGTCAGATTTGCTCTAGATGCTTTGGTTTCATAGTTATAAGCAAAAAACTGCATTTTACCCCTATGTTCTATTTTTAGCCGTGGCGGCCATCTTGGTTGAATGGCCAGGTCATCGGACACATTTTTCAAACTAGATACCCCAAAGATGATTGTGGCCTAGTAGTTTCAGTGGAGATTTTGTAAAAGATTACTTAGATTTATGAAAAATGGTTAAAGATTGACTATAAAGGGCAATAACTCCTAAAGGGGTCAACTGACCATTTTGGTCATGTTGACTTATTTGTAGATCTTACTTTGCTGAACATTATTGCTGTTTACAATTTATCTCTATCTATAATAATATTCAAGATAATAACCAAAAACAGCAAAATTTCCTCAAAATTACCAATTCAGGGGCAGCAACCCAACAACCGATTGACCGATTCATCTGAAAATTTCAGGGCAGATAGTTCTTGACCTGATAAACATTTTTATCCCTGTCAGATTTCCTCAAAATGCTTTGGTTTTTGAGTTATAAGCCAAAAACTGCATTTTACCCCTATGTTCTATTTTTAGCGGTGGCGGCCATCTTGGTTGGTTGACCAGGTCACGCCACACATTTTTTAAACTAGATATCCCAAAGATGATTGTGGCCAAGTTTGGATTAATTTGGCCAAGTAGTTTCAGAGGAGAAGATTTTTGTAAAAGATTACTTTAATTTACGAAAAATGGTTAAAAATTGACTATAAAGGGCAATAACTCCTAAACGGGTCAACTGACTATTTTGGTCATGTTGACTTATTTGTAGATCTTACTTTGCTGAACATTATTGCTGTTTACAGTTTATCTCTATCTATAATTATATTCAAGATAATAACCAAAAACAGCAAAATTTCCTCAAAATTACCAATTCAGGGGCAGCAACCCAACAACCGATTGACAGATTCATCTGAAAATTTTAGGGCAGATAGATCTTGACCTGATAAACATTTTTATCACTGTCAGATTTCCTCAAAATGTTTTGGTTTTTGAGTTATAAGCCAAAAACTGCATTTTACCCCTTTGTTCTATTTTTAGCCGTGGCGGCCATCTTGGTTGGTTGACCAGGTCACGCCACACATTTTTTAAACTAGATACCCCAAAGATGATTGTTGCAGAGTTTGGATTAATTTGGCCAAGTAGTTTCAGAGGAGAAGATTTTTGTAAAAGATAACTTTAATTAACGAAAAATGGTTAAAAATTGACTATAAAGGGCAATAACTCCTAAACGGGTCAACTGACCATTTTGGTCATGTCGACTTATTTGTAGATCTTACTTTGCTGAACATTATTGCTGTTTACAGTTTATCTCTAACTATAATAATATTCAAAATAATAACCAAAAACAGCAAAATTTCTTCAAAATTACCAATTCAGGGGCAGCAACCCAACAACCGATTGACCGATTCATCTGAAAATTTCAGGGCAGATAGATCTTGACCTGATAAACATTTTTACCCCATGTCAGATTTGCTCTAAATGCTTTGGTTTTTGAGTTATAAGCCAAAAACTGCGTTTTACCCCTATGTTCTATTTTTAGCCGTGGCGGCCATCTTGGTTGGTTGACCGGGTCACGCCACACATTTTTTAAACTAGATACCCCAATGATGATTGTGGCCAAGTTTGGTTTGATTTGGCCCAGTAGTTTCAGAGGAGAAGATTTTTGTAAAAGTTAACGACGACGGACGACGACGACGACGGACGACGACGGACGACGACGGACGACGATGGACGACGACGGACGACGACGGACGACGACGGACGACGACGGACGACGGACGCCAAGTGATGAGAAAAGCTCACTTGGCCCTTCGGGCCAGGTGAGCTAAAAAGACAGCAATTCAATAACACATTCAAAACAAGACAGGAACCCTATGACATATTTAAAACAAAAGACAACCCAATGACGTAAATAAAAACAAGACAACAACCAAATGCTACATGCAAAACAGAACAGCCACCAAAAGACACATACAAAACAGAAGAACAGCAACCTTATGACGCATCAAAAACAACAGGCATCTTTAGGTCAAAATACAGTCTTGAACAATAGTGCCTGTACAGTTTGTCAAGCTCTAAATTGTGTGACAGTGTTGAACAAATTAAGTAAACAAATTTAACAGAGAATATATAGCCAATGTGCTGAAAGTGATGCTAAACACCAGCAAACAAAAAAGAAGAAATTGCAGCACTGCCTAATATGGCTCTTGTTTATTTATACTTTTAAGCTGGTGAAATAAAAGACTTTTGTTGATTTACATGTTTGTACTAGTTGAAATATCCTTGATTTATGGAAAACAGAAAAAGTGTTTCAATGATGGAACAAACAGCATTTGTTGTACTTTAACTATGTATGATTTTTTCACTTTGCTTGCTATTCCCATATTGTAATGCTGTGTAATGAGGAATTTAATTTCTTATATACTTCTAAAATACATTAAATCTGACATTGAAATTATTGCTGTTGTAGACAGATAAGAGAAAAATATAATATATTACATATAAGCAGCTTGTGTAGTCATTTCGTGTTCAGAATTACATGTGCACTTGGTCACCTTCTTAATTTGAGACAGAGAAAAAATACTGGCACCAAAGCTGCAAAAAAACAAGACACGTAAACACTCTTTCTGTCATTCTAAAGTTCTTGCATCTTATGTGATACATGTTTTATTGCCTTTTCTTTTTAGATTGTAAGTTTTTGCAGCAGAATAAAAATCAAGAGAAATACATATCAAAAGTTTTATACACTTGCTGTTCAAGAATCTGTCAGTTGGAATAGAGAATTACTAAAAGGTATGTCATGTTATATTGTTTTGTGTGTTTCACTGTTTTGTTGAATATTGTATCTACCTTATTATAAAACTTAGGAGATGTGGTGAGATTGCCAATACCAATCATACAAGGGCTGTATAAACCTTCAATCATCACAATTGCCAATGAGACAACTACCCACCAAAGTTCAAATGAAGTGCATGTAATCAAGTTATAGGCAACCATAGTGTCTTGCCTTCAAAAATGAGAAAAACCTTTAAACTATACTATCCTATAAGTCAGGCCACAATTTGAAAATGTGTGAAAGGTTTTTGAAAGAGAAAACCATTGACTGAAAACAAAAACAAAATATTTTGAACCAATGACAACAACCTACCTACAGACTTTATGATTTTGAAAGTCCCATTTAGAATGTGGTGAGATTAAACATGTTTGTGAGCTCTCAACCCTACCTCTAACCTAGGACAGTGGTGTTACAGCACAACATAAGAACAAACTGTGTAATAATCTTAGAAATCTGAAGACTAAGCACAACACAAACCCCACCAAAACCAATAATGACCTCAGTTCTCATGAAAGGTAATCAGATCCTGCTCCACATGTAGTGCCTGTTGTGTTGCTCATGTTATTACAAACCCTGTAGTAAAGTCTAATTTGGTAGGGAACCCTCTGTGAAAAGGGGAAGGGATTACGGTTATGAGGACTAGATTATATATCTGTCTTCATCCGTGAAACATATACATCTGTTGTCTGCTGTGTAACAGTTATTCTTTTCCATTTAATATATGCATTGATCTGTGCATTTGAAGATAAGGCATTGCAATAAAATGACATCATGTAAATCTTAAGAATGATAAAAAATAGTTCTGACTTTTGAGAGGATATGAGTTATATTGATAGGTGTTGACAGTGACTGACGGGACGGAATATTTGTGAGGTTTTATGTCTTTTGTGATGGTTACATAATATTGTTAATTTGCATTGCAAAAATGAGGTACAGGTGTTGCTGCAATTAAACATGGCATTTTATTTTCTCCAAAATACAGTGCCAGAAATCTGTTAATATGCAGATGGGATTGATGCAGTTGATTTAGGAGTAAATGACAAGTAACATTTACTTAGTGAATTAATTCTGTTGTATAAAAGTATGTTTGTCAAGGACAGTGGAACACAGTTTATTTTGTTGAGATTTTGCATGTATCATTGACATGTTAAACTAAATATGAAAGGAATAAGGCATTTATCTCTCTTTTGTTCTGTAATTGAATGATTTTCTTTTTTGAATAGATTTCATTTGTATAGAATGCATATAAAATCAATTTTTTTTTAAATCTTGAAATTGTTCAAAAGTTGTCACAATTTCCAAAATTTAAAGTTTTGAAAAGCATTTCTTTGCCACTAATAAAATTATAAATTGAAACTAGAAAAAAGCAATTGCTATATGGATTTTGCAACCTGTAAAATAAATTCTTCACCAGAAATGAGGTAAGGAATTTATTTAGTTTTTTCTTACTTTTCTCTCTCAGTATTGAGAATTGAGTAGGAGCCTTCTGTATCTGACTTATTCTTAGAACAAGACATTAGATGACAAGACCAATTACAATTAAACAATAATCTGCACTTGTATGGCAACTTAAAGAGGAAGTTTATTTAAAAATGAAGATCATTTACAGATATCTCACCTTACAGTTTAAGGACAAGTAAATTAAATTTGAAAAATGGTATTTTCACAGTTTATAATAATGTTGTCTTATAGCCTGACATGTGTCTGTTGACTTAAGGTTACAACGAACTGATACCTCTGTAGATAAGTTTTTGTTCAGCATACCTTTAACACCTGGACAGGTAAAACAACTTTATTTATCTAACTATTAACACTGATTTCAGGTAAGCAGGTTTCTTATTCTTCCTTTTGTCTCTTTTTATCTCCTTGTCATCTCTGAAGTGGTCAATCTTCCTTTCCAGAAAGTCATGTGCTAACAGCTTGCAATCTCTATGCTTTTGTTAAACTTCAGAACATCTGTAATGATCTAAGGATACGATATGAAATAAATGTTCCTGACACAAAATAGAATAACTGAAAAATAGGATAAATTATCCCCCAAAAAGGATGACTTTTATAATTGTCTCCCATTTAGAAAGACTTGTGTTAAAGCTTGACTTAGTACTTACTCATAGAATCAGTACTTACTCATAGAATCTAAAAAAAAGTACTCATAGAATCTCGAAAATCACTGCAAGTTTTACTTTTCCAGAATTTACTGTAAATTACTCCTCAAAATCTTAGAAGTCAATACAATGTATTGCTTTTCTTGGTTTTACTGTAAAATTAGTATATATTCTGTATGATCTATTTGTTTATATGAACACTGCTAACAAGAGAGTTCAACAATTATAAACTGTCAAAGATATATGGTTATTCCTGTTTTGTTTTTTTTATGTATGCCAGATATTGGACCAACCTCTTCATTCAAACAAAGCTAGTGATGACGGTTTCTTCTTTGAACAGGCTTTAAGCTTCTGCACATACTATATATCACTAGTAAAAACAAGGCAGTATCAAATGACAACGATACTAGACCACATGATTTATTCAAGAGTTCTACATTTTACCTGTCTGAAATGTTCCCTTGTTTTCGGATCAGTTTTATGGAAATTTTTCAACTCAGTGCAACATGATTCAAGCATATTTAGAAAATATGTTTCAAGGGTTCTTGGTTAAAATCCTGCATTCACTTTGTTTCCGTCCAGCTATTGAGATTGGAGCTGAGCATTCAGACTTCATGAACCTATAATCTTAAAAGGTCAATGTTTCATTTGAGTTAAATACTGTCCACCACTGAAGGAGAGACAAATTCCTTACTAGGCCATTGTCCTATCATTTTAGATTAGAACGAGGATGTAAGTTTTCCTATGTTGACAAATGCCAATTTAAAACCAAACAAATTTCCCCTCCTTTAAGTAGAGATGTTTACCTTTAAAATGTAATTATCTTTTGATAAATTCCAAAACATTCAGAAAACATCCAAGTCAGAAAAAAGATAATAAAGAAGAAAATAAGATATTTTCATGAGACTGGGTTGTTACCGTTTAAAGAAAGTTTGGGTATGTATGTATGTATTTTTTTGTTGTTGTTGTATAAGCCTCATTGTAATAATGTCTCTAGTTGAAAACAGTCTGTTGCCATCTTGACTAGTGTTGGCTCTTTTTGTTTTTGGGTTAATGTCCTGTTGACATACCCCACACTTTATTTTATTCATACATAGACTACAATCTTGAAGTCAGATCTGTTTTTAGTCGCTCAGCATGCAGTAATTTGAGTTGTTTTGTTAACGGACATGTCACTTGTATTGTTATGGTAATCTTGTTTAGATCTTGATGATTGTTTACAATACTGCAGATATTGATTCCAAAATTATTTAAATTCAAATCAGATGAATGCATTGGATATGGTATTGTAATACTGTATTCAATGCGGAATTCTGGTAGAACTAAAGTCTCAAATTTGGCGACACTTGTATAGTACCTATTGAGCCATCATTATCAATTTTTCATTAACTGATCAAGTTGAAATGTGTTATATCACTTTTGATTAATGTGTATTTAAACTGTGTAAACAATTATAAAAAAAATTAATGGGTTTCTGAAATTACTTTTTTTACAACTATCTTGATTGAGAAATTTTGAGTGGTTCAAGGCATTGACGTTAACGACAGGTGTGAAAGGATTTCCGTTGGGGTAATAGAAAAGAAACTCCTTAACTGGGACACCCCATCATGATTTCTGATCTTATATTCATGATCCTATTGAAAATTACCGAAAATCACTTGTGCCATTTGACAAGATAGTTGAAACTTGGAAAAGATGATTGAAATTCGATTAAAATGATAATATTAAATTGTATGCACTATTCTAGTTTGGTTCGGTATATTATTCACAAAGGTATTTATCTAAATGAAAAGAAATTTGAATTCATAATAGAAATATTTTGTAGTTCATTTAAACTGAAGTGACTTGTGGTATAAGCCTACCTAATGATCTGGTTAGTAAGTTGTTATATGTCACGGTCACCTTCACTTATACCACAGACATTTCTTACATTATTTTATCAATAAAAATCCTTCTGCAGCTTTTTAAAAGAGCTTGTAACTGTTCTTCTTTCAGCAGCAGTTCAATTTTTGAAATATTTGGTGAGAAAAGAAAAATATCCTTTTTATTAACTTTGATTAGGCTGTTCAAATTATCTTAATTGTTCCTCGCCGCGATATAGCATTTTTGTGCTGATGCGGCTTAAAGCAACCAACAATCAATCAATCATCAATCTTAATTGTTCTGCGTTTTGTTTCATTGGGGTCGTTTATAGTACTGCACACTTTGCTGGAGGAGACCTTCAGCTGGCCCATAAACAAATATGTATACTATTTCAGTGATGATGGACATCATACTTAACTCTGAAATTATACATGAGAAACTAAATTTGTTGATTTCATTGGCAATCATACCACTTCTCTTTTGTTGTTGTTGTGGACATTAGTTGATCTTTCCTTTGAAAAAGGAGGTGATGTCAGGTATGATTGCCCGATGAAGCAGCTATCTATAAAAAGACAAAAAGATACCAAGGCAGTACTCAAAGAAAGTTAGTTCAGAGCCTAATTTCAACTACCGGTATTAGATAAGCCCTGTTTTATAACGGTAATCAAAGCCTGCAACTAATATGTCAAAATCCATAAAGTAGAATAACAAAAGTAGTTCTATGATCATATATGTATCACAGTAACCTTTCATGATGAAAATCTCTCCATTGAGAACCTCAAAAAAGATCATATTTAAATGTTATCATGATAAAAACCAGTCAAAGAGCATATCTAAGAAGTCATGGTGTTGCACAAAGTCACTGGAGTATCCATCAATCTAAATCTCCATATTGTTTTGACTGCCCAGGGAATTAGTTAAATTCAATCAGGGTGAATCCAAGATTTCTTTAAATATGCAAATTAAACATCTGTCAAATAATCTTAACTTTTCAATATGCCCTTATATTGTAACTAATAACATGGTGACACAGTTACATCTGTTTTATGTAATCTCATGCTCATTAGCATCTCATGCTCATTAATAACTATCAATAGTTTAAAATGGCATATATAAAATAATAGCATAAAAAGCTGAATTTTATGGAACCTATCCTTCCTGCATTTGACATACTAGATTTAAACTGCCATATTTAGCAAGTGTTTATCATCGGAATCTGAGATAAACTTTGTTGTTTTTCTCTGACTATTAGCCTCATAGACACATTTGTTCTGGAAGTTTCCGACAGTGCTAATTTTTACGTAAATTACATTGTCAGAACAAAAAGTTCCAACTCTGTTGAGTTTTGTCATCAGACATGACATCACACTAAGACAATTATATAATCATGTGACAGATGTGACGGACAGGTATCGTCTCAAACGGTACTAATGGAATCAGACAGTTACAATCATTGTTTAAGCATTGAGATTGGTAGCCATTATGCTGTGTTTTGGACACAAGTGACACATGCTTTACAGCAGAGGAAACATGAAAGCATTTAAGTCACCATTTGAATAATAAAAGCTGACAGTTGTTTAAAATTCTCCTTTTTGTCATCATTAAAATGTCTAGTTTGTTTTGTCCCCTTATTAGAATCTTGATGTAGATCTTTGGCGAACTATAAAAATGCCTTTTTTCTGCTAACGTGGTAATCTTGATTGTGATTTTTTTTCATTAATGGAGGAATTGTTATTTCATTGCTGTAATGAAAACAAAAACACTGCAAAAACTATAAGAATGTCTGAAGGTTGATGGTTGGTTCACAGCATCTGTCGCACTGTCTGATAAACATTACAATGTAACATTGATTATCATTCTGACTAAAGATTGTGATAAGTGCACTATACAGACTGCTAGAAGTGAATAAAAAATGATAACTTTGGGTCAATTTAAGAAGAAAGTTTGCAAGCCATCAATTTTTTTTTATAAGTATTAACTGCTTAAACTTAATCTTCTTAAAGAATGGCTGTTGTCATCAGTTTTATCAACTTTAATTTTTATAAGCACAACCCTCAGTGTGAGCTAAGGCTCCATGTTGAAGATCGTGCTTTGACCTATAATGGTTTACTTTCACTAATTGTTACTTTGGTTGAGAGTTGTCTCATTGGCACTCACACCACATCCTCTTATATCTATATAAAGCTCACAGATGCTGGGTCCAGACCATAAATGGGAAAAGAAATCTTAACAAATTAACATGTTTTATAATATACACATCATAAAATAAATGTCAGTTTTCTTCATTATGATGTGTTGATCAGCTTCATTTTTGTTTAAAATGAAAAAAGGAGTAATTGTGCTTACAGGACTGCTCTTACAAGAGGAAAGGTAACAGTTATCACTGAAATTGTTTCTGTGGGTAGTTGTCTCTATTCTTACATAATCCATCTTTCAACTGCTAAGAAAACAAAAAGCACTAAGTAAAAAAATAGTCATATGATTTTATCTTAGATAATGATATATTCTTGCCAAGTTTTTAGAACATAGCACAGTAGTAGGTGTCAAATTAATGACGAAATCGCTCCTCAAAAATGACGCTAACAGACAGTACTGGATGTATTCTCTAAAAAAGAATGCTATTACTGGATACTTTTTTTAAAGGTTGATTTCATATACAAAGATGCTTTAGAATTTTTGAATCAGCATGAAAAGGTAGATTTTTGTATTGAATAATTTTCCAAAAAATCCTATCGGATAGGTGGCAAATGGAGTTATTTCCCTTTGATCAGCATACAGCCTCACAGATTCCCCATCACTTTGATAAGATAGGGATCATTTATCATGTAATACGTAATTAACACCTGTTGACAGGTAATTAATTTAAACACCTGTAACATTTAAAAAGTCATTAGTTTTTGTTTGAAGTTTGAAAGTTTTCTAAAGGAGAAATAAATTTGAGGTGAAGTTTCATAGTGTTAGACCTAACACTTCCCATAGATATGGATTAGACTGGTTTAGAGCAAAAAGATGTAGAGACAGTGTAATTATGGTGGATTTAAAATAGAATTTTATCAGCCAGTTTTCAAACATTTACTTATTCCTTAATAAACATTCATAAAATTTATGTTTTTTCAAAATAGATTTTATGAGAATTTAAATTTTGAGAATCTTTGACATAAGGATAGTAAAAATATATATTTTGAAAATTTATATTCTAAAATATACATCTTTTATTTCCTCGAATTATGATAGGAAGGTTGTGGGTTACATCTTAGAAAAATTGTTATCTCTAGAAAGACTGCACATGATTTATACCTCAGTAAAACTAACATGCTATGTTCAATGTTATGCTGGAAGTTGTGGATTAAATTCTTTTATGATTCAAAACAAAATAAAAACATTGGTATCTTTTCTATTTCTATGCCATATTCGTTTTATGGCCTGTTGTAGTTGTCTATGCAGTATGGGTTTTACTCATTGTTAAAGGCCATACTGGTGACTTATAGTTGTTAATTTCTGTGTCATTGGCAATATTGCCAGTCATCTCCTTTATTTTTGATACGACTCAGAATATTGAGACAGTGTGGGGAGAGACTTTTCTATTTTTGGGCCAATGGACCAATAGAAAAAGAAAGGATATGAGAGGGGGTATCTATTTATGAAACCAAATCAGTTCATGCACAGCAAAGAAATCACACAAAAAGAAAATGAACTGTTCTTTTATTGCACTTAATACATCAGCTCATTGAAAATTTACTCAGGTCTTGTTCTTAAGCAGGGTGCTGAAGTCCATTTCACAAAAAAACTTACGACTAAAATTGATCTTAAGTATACTGAATTGTTCATGACTTACTATTAATCTTAGTCTAAGTTTTTTTTTGGGAAATCAACTCCAGACTCATCAACATGAACTTGTCCATATTTATTTTTAGTTTGTTTGCTGAATGCTCAGTGATTTATCCACCAAAACAGTGAAAAAGTTATAAACTTGATTATGACATTTTTGTAATGCTGAATGATAATATATAGTTAATTGTGTCCTTATGTCTGAGCAGAAAAATAGTTTAACGCCAATTATGCAGTGGGGTAATAAATTAATTTCAGATGCCAAATTCTTCTTAAATCAGAACAAAAATATAGAAATCTTCATAAAAAAATTCTAAAAAGTAAAAACACAAAAATACCGAACTCCGAGGAAAATTCAAAAAGGAAAATCAAAAATCAAAAGGCAAAATCAAAAGTCCAAACACATCAAACGAATGGGTAACAACTGTCATATTCCTGACTTGGTACAGGCATTTTCTAATGTAGAAAATGGTGGATTGAACCTGGTTTTATAGCTAGCTAAACCTCTCACTTATATGACAGTCGCATCAAATTCCATTAAATTGTCAACGATGCATGAACAAAACAAACATACTCAAAGAGTAAAAATGTCAAAAATAGGGGTACAACAGTCAATATTAATGTATTTCAAGCACTCTCAAATTATTAGGATAAGTGAGGAAATGTTTTTGAACCAATAGCTAGCAACCATGAGTTATAAATAGGACTGTCAAAGTTGTCTGACAGAAAAATGTAAACACTGAAGGTGTATGCCTTGAATTGTAAAAATGTATAGGTCATTTCTATTTACAACTGTTTTGTCACCCCTGCAAAGTTCCTCCCCTTTATCTTTTCTGGTCTCGGAACTTAATAAAAGCACAACAGAAGTACGCTTGACCTAAAGGTTATCACAGGAAATAATAGAAATCAAATTTATAATGGACAGTAATAATTTGTCAGTATGTACTTGACCTCGCTTGACCACTGGTAAGTGGACATTAAAGTCCAATACAATTATAATCATACCCTGACTTTATCAGTGAATACTGATACAAACTGTTTAATGTTTTTATGTCTGCATATTTTATGCAGAAATTCAATAGATCAAAGACACTTGGACATACAGAATCAAAAGTGGCCTTGTTCTGTAAGTTTAATTCATTTCCCACATTTTTTGTTAGGCTAATGTAGTTCTATCTGGATTAATATATAGCTTTCGATACAAAAATTAATGTATTGTGTTTTGTAGACTTAGAAATAAAAAGATGTGGTATGAGTGCCAATGAGACAACTCTATATCCAAGTCACAATTTGTAAAAGTAAACTACTATAGGTCAAAGTACGGCCTTCAATACATAGCCTAATGTTTGTCTTCTTGGTTTTTTTTGTCATCCAGATTTTGCTGTTTTTGTTGGTTTTTTTTTTTAACTTATAAATCAAATTTTGATTGTCCCTGTGATATCCAATTCCCCACTCTTTTATTATAGACTTGTTTTTCTTGTATTTTTGTTTTTTTCTCCTTTTTTATACGACCGCAAAATTTGAAAAAATTTTCGTCGTATATTGCTATCACGTTGGCGTCGTCGTCGTCGTCGTCCGAATACTTTTAGTTTTCGCACTCTAACTTTAGTAAAAATGAATAGAAATCTATGAAATTTTAACACAAGGTTTATGACCACAAAAGAAAGGTTGGTATTGATTTTATGAGTTTTGGTCCAAACATTTTAGGAATTAGGGGCCAAAAAGGGCCCAAATAAGCATTTTCTTGGTTTTCGCACAATAACTGTAGTTTAAGTTAATAGAAATCTATGAAATTTTGACACAAGGTTTATGACCACAAAAGAAAGGTTGGGATTGATTTTGGGAGTTTTGGTTTCAACATTTTAGGAATAAGGGGCCAAAAAAGGGCCCAAATAAGCATTATTCTTGGTTTTCGCACAATAACTTTAGTTTAAGTAAATAGAAATCAATGAAATTTAAACACAATGTTTATGACAACAAAAGGAAGGTTGGTAATGATTTTGGGAGTTTAGGTCCCAACAGTTTAGGAATTGGGGGCCAAAAATTTGTTTGATTTCATCAAAATTGAATAATTGGGGTTCTTTGATATGCGGATTCTAACTGTGTATGTAGATTCTTAACTTTTGGTCCCGTTTTCAAATTGGTCTACATTAAGGTCCAAAGGGTCCAAAATTAAACTTAGTTTGATTTTGACAAAAAATGAATCGGTTGGGTTCTTTGATATGCTGAATCTAAAAATGTACTTAGATTCTTGATTATTGGCCCAGTTTTCAAGTTGGTCCAAATCGGGGTCCAAAATTAAACTTTGTTTGCTTTCATCAAAAATTGAATAAATTGGGTTCTTTGATATGCCAAATCCAACTCTGTATGTAGATTCTTCATTTTTGGTCTTTTTTTCAAATTCGTCTACATTAAAGTCCAAAGGGTAAAAAATTACACTTATTTTGATTTTAACAAAAATTGAATTCTTGGGGTTCTTTGATATGCTGAATCCAATCATGTACTTAGATTTTTTATTATGGGCCCAGTTTTCAAGTTGGTCCAAATCAGGATCTAAAATTATTATATTAAGTATTGTGCAATAGCAAGTCTTTTCAATTGCACAGTATTGCGCCTTGGCAAGAAATATCTAATTACACAATATTGTGAAATAGCAATATTTTTTTTTATTAGAGTTATCTTTCTTTGTCCAGAATAGTAAGCAAGAAATAACTAATTGCACAATATTGTGCAATTGCAAGAATTTTTTTTAATTGGAGTTATCTTTCTTTGTCCAGAATCAACTTAAATCTTTGTTATATACAATATATATATAATGTATATTTACTTTTTACTACCAACTGATAAATTAAAATAATCTTTACCATTCAGTTATAACAAGCAGTTTTTTTACATCTTAATATTTTATGATGTATTTAAATGAGTAGTTATTGTTGCAAACTCCATTAGAAATTTTAATTGAGATTAGTTTTGGAATAAGGGAAAGGGGGATGTGATTAAAAAAATTGGGTTCAATTTTCTCTTTTGAAATTTCATAAATAAAAAGAAAATTTCTTCAAGCATATTTTTGAGAGGATTAATATTCAACAACATAGTGAATTGCTGTAAGAGAAAACAAAAATTTTAAGTTCATTAGAACACATTTATTCTGTGTCAGAAACCTATGCTGTGTCAACTATTTAATCACAATCCAAATTTAGAGCTGAATCTAGCTTGAATGTTGTGTCCATACTTGCCCCAACCGTTCAGGGTTCAACCTCTGCGGTCGTATAAAGCTACGCCCTGCGAAGCATCTGGTTTTGCATTGGTTTGTTTGATTTTTTTTTACAGCTAATGAATTTAATTAGTCCTTTTGGTATCATCAGCTGTGAGAACTATCTGCCGACTTTTTTTATCATGAAAAAAGTTCTAAATCTCAAGTCAGAGAAAAATGTTAGAAAATGTTAGAATATAATAAGTGTTGCATCTATTGTAACACATTAGTCATAACAGTAATAAAGTTAGACTATTTTGCATGGAGTTCATCAATAAGTCTGCATTGATATTAGATTTCTTTGTCTGGTGCAAACTAGTGTACCTTGAGTTCTAGTGGAGAAAAATGGAAAAATCATCAGTCAGCTGAATAAAATCTTCTATGCAGTTGTAATAACTAATGCTTTGATAATATTATTAACGCTGAATGTGTTTAAGATATTTCTTTGAAAAAAAAAATTCAGGTGAAATTAGGTTTTGTTTGTTCAATAAAATCCATTGGGCGGCAGGGTAAAGTACATTACTATTACACTGGAATTTTTCAGGTGGTGTGCACCAAATTAAGAAATTATTGTTAATTTAGACTTGTTTTTGAAGATGTTACGCTGTTATCATAGGACTGATTATGTAAGTTTTTAAAGAAAGAACCATTTGCTTAGTTGTTATGCTCTATTTCACCTGCCTTATATTTTGAATACCACCTATGTATTGCTTGGCTTTTTAGGGGAAATAGTGAGGAACTTATATAATTACAACTCTGTGTAAAGCCAACGATAATTAATTTCTTATAAACAAAGGAGACCCTTGAAGTTTGTTTTGTAAATGTAGCATTAAATTATGTCTCCACACCCCTGGTGTGAAAATGCATTTATGTTAACTAAAGGGTGACAATTTTCTCTAATGTTTTGAGAAGGAACAAATTATGTTGATAAAAAATGTGTTTGGAACTCATTAAAAATAACATAAATTTGGTAAAATCATGTCGATATAATTTATCTGGAATGAAAACGAGAATTGCAAGAGACTTGATAATATGTTTTTGAACCTGCAATGTTAAAATAATTGGTGAACTTGTGCCAGAGTTCTGTGAAGTCAATTTATTTCTTTGTTTTCATGTTATTTTTTACCCCATGCATGAAATTGTCCTAGGACTCTTTCATTTGTACGATGTTTACTAATATTAACCCTATTGCTAAGCCTTGGGTCTGTAATTGAGTTAACTATCGGTGTTACAGACAAGATGTTGTATTGTCAACAATCCCTCTGATAAAGTGTTTGTAGTTTTTTAGAAGAGGCTGGTTGAAAGAAAGAATTTTTGGAAAACGATTTAGTTCTTTGTAAATGTTTCTCACTTAAATACATACAAACAAAAACAACATCTTCTCCTCTTTATGGTTAAGTCATTAGGATGATCAAGAATAATTGTGATGAGATTTTTTTTTGTAAAGATGTTTTTTTCTGCTATGTTTGTCAGGGGAGACATCTATAGATGTGGAAGATACAAATCTCTATTTTTTGTCAGGACAGAATTAGACATATTTTGAACGTAATGGGGAAGTAAATGTTAAAAGCAGTTTAATATGTGGTAAATTGTCTTTGGTAATTGAGTTTGGAGACCAAGCGTGTTATTAGTAATGCCTTTATGGACTTATATCTTTTGCGAGATTGACACACACAGAAGGAACAGTTATTAATTCTCGTTTTCATCCTTTTGTTCCTAATCTGTTGAAAGTGATGCATGATTTCTATTTTTTTCTGAAGGAAGAAGAATTTGGCAGCTGAAATTAAATTACTTACCCCACTGCTTAATGGTGTTGAACTATTTATTACCTTAGACATAAGGACACTATTTATTATCATTCTGTACATCAAAAGTGAAATAATCAAAAGTTTAACCTTCTGCACATGGTGCTAGACCTTAAGCTTAGATGCTGTCATCTTTGCAGCATAAATGAATTTTAATTAAAGTTCTTTCTAGTGATTCAACTATTCCTTATAAAACTTTGATCATAAAATAATATAAAAGTTGCCTCTTTTGATTCTAATTTTAAAAAAAAATTATGAATCTAGATAAAAATTCAAAATATATATGTCTTAGCAGACACCTAACTTTATAGGAGACATCTGACTTTGTTTTCATACTTTGTTGATCAATATCAAGTTTTACTTGATACTTGTAGGTAAACTTTAATTATCTATGATGTTTGAGAATCTTTTTGAAAATGTATTTGTTTTTTATTCTTTTGATATCTAATACATGTTGCAATATTAAAGTCATATGAAACATTAAATTAAATAAAAATATGCATATGTTTACAGCCTGACCTTTCTTGTTAAAATCCAGTGATTGCAATACACAATTGCAAATGGAAAACCAATAGTAAACAGAATTTCATCATCAAGATAAACTTTATCTTATTGTACCTGTTATACATCTTTCTACCTGAATATCCATGCTTCTTTGTTGATTGTTTTAAACGGATGAGAATCGTAAAACTTAGGCTTCAAAACACAGCCATAAGACTGAATGAAATATTTTTTGACGATTATACGAATGAAAAAATTATAAAATTGTGCACAGAATAATTATTTAATGATTTATGTATACATTGTCTTATCTGGGTCTTTTATAGCTGACTATATATGATGTATGGGCTTTGCTCATTGTTGAAGGCCGTAAGGTGACCTATAGTTGTTAATGGCTGTGTCAATTTAGTCTCTTGTGGACAGTTGTCTCATTTGCAATCATCTTCTTTTTTATATTGGTTCAAGAATGGGATTAACATTATTTTTCACTGGTCACTTGTTTCATATGACTTTAACTACATTTTGTAATTTCCTGGAAAATGTTTGAGATCATAGTAATCTCTTGGTCTGTCCTCTTTTCTTTTTTTGTGTATTGGAAAACTAAATGGGATATGGGGGGGGGGGGGGGGGGGGGGGGTTAGGGGTTTGAGGGTTTAAAGACATTATTGCATGATGAGAATAAATTGTATGCAGATGAAAATTATTGATAGAATATTGAAGTGATGTCAATTGAGTTTGGTGTTGATAGGTCAAGGTCAGGTCACTGCTTCTAAAAATAGAAGGAAATTCAAAATATAAAGGAAAAATGTTTTTTGATCGTAACTTGACTCTCCCTTACTTGATTTGAATACAATTTTAAATAGATGGAATATATTGGAAAGATGATGCATTTCTTTAGATTTTCTTACATGTCAAGGTCATTGTAACTAAAATAGAAACAATAGAAAAATTGGTTTCCATATGATACCTTGAGTTTCCATTGATTGATTGGAAGGCAACATACAAGGGAATGGGACGTAGTTAATGGATTTGTGGATCAAAAGGTCAAAGGTGAAGGTCACTGTCAGTAAATATTTTGTATTTTGGGAATTTGGTTTGAGAATGGTATCTCTTTATGAATTGTCATATAAACAGGTGAATAGCAATATTAGTACTTGAGCATTTGATGGTGACCCTCCAAGTGAACTCATACATTAATATTCAGTAAAAGTGTGTTCCATTCATTAGTGTTCAGTTTAAAGAGCATCAGTTTGTTAGGGACAGTATTTGACTTGTATTCAATCTGATGTTACACATGTTTCAAGCTTTTAATTTGACATCAATGAAACGGGTTTTATAAAACATTTGTTGACCACATATTATAACAGCTTCGATTGAGACATTTTTAATGAAAAAAAATAAAACACCAGATTGAATGTACCAGGTTGTAAGCCTGGTCATTGTCAATGGTCAGTGAGGGCTGAATATGGCAATGTACTTGTGATAATTACTAATAAAATGATCAGGCTGTGTGTGTCAATCCTTATTTCTGTATTAATCTATACTTACAGTAAAACATTTAGCATACTATTTGGTCAAGTGGAATTAAAAAAGGACCAAATCTTCCATCTGAAAACATAGCGAGTGTCATAGCGTACTCTGAATCAATCAGAATGCTAAGAATGTAATGTTGTAACATTGACATAATAATCTACCTGCATTTAAAAAGAACCAAGTCCTGCATCGGAAAACACAGGGAGTATCTTAGCATACTCTCTCGATATATATTATATAAGAAGATGTGGTATGAGTGTCATGAATCAATCACAACGCTCGTCTTGTAATATGGTTACAATGACATAATAATACACCTGTATTAAAAAAGAATCAAATCCTACATCTGAAAACATAAGGAGACTGTCACTAAGCATACTCTATAGATATAAAAAGGAAGATGTGGTATGAGTGCATCTGCATGAATCAATCACAATTCTGAGAATGTAATATCGTAACATTGACAACATAATCTACCTGTAGATAGTAGTACTAATCAGACATACTTGTCTTTAATTCGTTGACGACACTCTTTACACCTGCACGAATACTTTGTTCTTCTAGAGGTGAGGGAACGCTGCCAATCTAACGAAGCGTTTTTTGTAACTGAGAATGCATGCTTAATTTAGATGGTGCTCCAGATGAGACGATTATTTCAGCTGGCGTAATCGTTATTTTGTCATATATCCCACAATGCATTACATTAACACTCCATCAGAAATATCATCTCTATTATTCCACCATTAATTGTAGCGTGTCTTAATGATAGAAAAGTTATGAGGCTTTTACAGTTTTTGTTCATTTGTATAGAAAATGGGCGATAAGTCAAACTACTGATGGTTTTATTCATTAAATTCTACATGTTTTTGAAGGATTATGTTTATTTATCGGAAAAATATAAATTGTATTACTTCATAGATTACATTTAACAGCGTTAAAACTTCACTTAAAGTAACTATAAACAGGCATGTCTGATAGCTAAGAACGAAGTGTTTACCTCTTGAATAACTAATGTCTATTATACAAGGACTTTTAATTATCTAAAGCAGTTTTAAAACACCAATTAAAACACAAAAGATAATTCTCTTAAATACATCCATACATTCAGAGCTTTTATGCATAACATTTATTTTATGTATTGTAGAGGTGTGCTTGATTTACATTCCAAGCTAATGAATTTACTTAATAGAAAGTTGCAAAAATATCTTGGTCAGTGATTTTATAGAATTTTAGTGGGGGGAGTGATGTTGCAGTTGGTTTCATTTTATCAAGACACATCCTGTTTAAAGGAAACTGATTAATATAAAGGTGCACTCTATTACACAATTATGACAATATTACTTCATGTGCACGATGGAATTAGTATAATCCACATGTAATACATGGCACCATCCAGTCTTATCAAAATAGTCTGTTCCAATTCAAGCATGGTAAGACCTCTATTTTGATATGAAAGAATGCATTTATATATTATAAGTAATAAGTAGGAATAATTTATAATATCTGTATTTCCTGGGCTCTGTACTTTGCAACATTATGACAGTGTGAGAATTGGAATTTTTTTACCGACAAAATTCTGCTCAGTTCATCAAATAATGCTATTAGTCAGATAAAAAAATATTATTCTTTTAATTCTTCAAATTATACAAATGAAGAGTCACCAGAAATAGAGTTAAGTAGATGAAATGCAACACATTTTAGGATTCCTAAGATTTTAGAATTTTTATCTCTAAAGCTTTAATTAAATGAGAAAATTTGCAAGCCATCATCTATCATGTTTAGTATCCTTAATTTGTTGATAAATTTATTGCAAATGTCAAGAACTTAATCAGAATTAAACACTGATCCCTCATTAACAAGTTTGTAGGCATTTGTCATTCGGTGTTTCTCTAGGGTTTCCTGTTTGTTAGGATCAGAATCTTAATCTGGTACAGAGTAAATTAAAGAAGTCAACTTTTTATCATTTGTCAAGTTTTTGTTTTGGCTTCTGATTAAAAGTTTATATGAACTATTCATTGTGTTTGTTAATGAGGACTTGCAAGTTGAATTTAATTACATTAAGGAATTCCACTAAGATTGTCAAATTAAAAACTAGTAATACCAAATAGTTTATAATCCATCCTTGTTATTTGGACATCATTGGAAAATGAAAACAAAAATGAAGTATTGAAAAAGTACCTTTTTGTTGCTGGAATCAGAATTCTATTTTGTTGCTGGAATCAGAATTCTATTTTATAGTCCATTTGTGAATTTATAAGGTGTCATGTTGTTTTCCTGTCAGGCCATCTTTTAGTTAGTTTCTTCAGGTGAAAGAGGTGGTTTACATAGGCAGCTATCAGGAAAAAGGTCGCATGAACTTGAAACCTTGGTACATATAGATATAGGAAGATGTGGTGTGAGTGCCAATGAGACAACTCTACATCTAAATAACAATTTAAAAAGTAAACCATTATAGGTTAAAGTACGGCCTTCAACACAGAGCCTTGGCTCACACCGAACAACAAGCTATAAAGGGCCCCAAAATTACTAGTGTAAAACCATTCTAACAGGAAAACCAACGGTCTAATCTATATAAACAAAATGAGAAACGAGAAACACGTATATATTACATAAACAAACGACAACTACTGTACATCAGATTCCTGACTTAGGACAGGTGCAAATATTTGCAGCCGCAAACTTTTTTCTAAAGTAGTACACATTTTTGTTAAGCGGCCAGCTGAAGCCAGCCTTATGGTGGTGGGTTTTCTCGCTGAGTTGAAGACCCATCGGTGGCATTTGGCTGTTTTTGCTCTTTGGTTGGTTTTTGTCCTGTAGTCTCTTTGACACATTCCGGGTTTTCATTCTCAATTTTATAGAACACAGGAGCGGATCCAGCCATTTTAAAAAGGGGGTCCCAACCCAGAGTAAAAAGGGGGGGTCCAAACCCTAGAATCCCTCCAGGATCCGCCAATGGAACTAGAGCCAATTCTTGGATTTTACCCTGGATTCACTATTTACCTAACAAGGAAATATGATCGTGCAAGCATTGTATGGTGTCCTGTGTCCTAAATGGACACAGCTCTTGTGGTTTGAATTGTCTCCCTTTGGTACACCTTATTTTACAGTTGTCTCTGAGACAATATTGATTCCCACATATATATATATATATATTCTTTAAAGCTAGAATTTTCTTTCTGCCTTGAAGACCCATTGGTGGCCTTTCGGCTTTTGTCTGCTCTTTGGTGTGGTTGTTGTCTCTTTGACATATTCCCTGTCATTTCTATTCTCAATTATATTTGTCTACCTATATACATAAATCTGCATTGTTTAGTAAACTTTACTTTCATCATAATATATCAGTGATTTTAGAGTTGTACTCATCTCAAACTGTTTTCCTCATCTCTGACTTATAATGAATGACTTTATAATTAGACCCACAGAGTCTCAGTTGAAATTATTATTGAATAAATTTATTAAATAATTGTTTCCTTTGACATATCAGTATTGTTAAATGATTTTATCACATTTTATCTTAATAGGGGATAATTTCAGATGAATAGATTATAGTTAACATTGATAGGAAAATCACTTGATCTCAATACAAACTCAAAAGATTTATAAATTATGTATCTTTTATTGTACTACTGAATACCGCTGATAAACATCACAAAATTGCCATTTTCCTGATGTTTTGTATAAGTAGAGATGTAATTTTATTGATATT
This sequence comes from Mytilus trossulus, assembly GCF_036588685.1. Taxonomy (NCBI): domain Eukaryota; kingdom Metazoa; phylum Mollusca; class Bivalvia; order Mytilida; family Mytilidae; genus Mytilus; species Mytilus trossulus. The sequence continues at coordinate 6,546,160 of NC_086378.1, forward strand.
ACAGAAAAACAGCAAGTACTCTATCAAAAATCTTCCAATTTCTCATCATATTTTATTGTTTTATCGGGAGAATTATTATCTACTTCTGAATAGAGAATAAAACCTATCACAATGGATGGCTGGTTCTTACTTATTGGAATTATATCATATTTCTATTGTAAAGCTACTTTGAGGGAGGCAATATTGATCAGTCCAGTTTTGTATGTCAGCTATTTACCAACTTTATTTTGCTAAAGTACTCAATCATAACTCAATGTCAATGGTTAGTCCTTCATTTTTCTCAAATAAAAAATTGTATTGAGGAATTTTTAAAACTGCTGTGTAATGCACGTATAGGTCTTTTTCGTGTTTGTTTTATTTACACATGGTCTTGTATGCTTTTTAATTTTAGTTTCTTTTATGTATTTCAGAGTTTAGTATGACGTACATTATGAACTAGTACATATTTTTGTTAAGGGGCCAGCTGAAGCACGGCTCCGGTTCTGGATTTCCCTGCTGTATCAAAGACACATTGGTGGCCTTCAGAAGTTTTCTGCTCTTTGGTTAGGTTGTTGTCTCTTTGACACAATCCCTCATGTCCATTCTAAATTTTATAACCATAAAGTGTGTTATATTTGGTCAGGTTTGCCAACTTGTTTTGACTGGTTTTCTTCAAGTTTTTGCAAAATAAAAATTGTTATATAGCTTCTAGAAGCTTGGATTTTTTTAGCACAAAAGGAGGAGGGGGGGGGGGGAATTCGAATGAAGTCAGTCAGTGGGTCCCCCTTATAAAAACTTCTGGATCCGCCACTGGCTTGTTTGCAGACTATAATAAATCCACGAAATCAAATATTGAGTTAAAAGTTTTCCTCAAGTCAAGAACATTGGTATCCACAAACTATAAATGAATCCTAGCTATTTATGTAGGAATTATAACAATGAGAAACTTCATGTTTTATTTCAGATAGATCGTGAATGAGGCTTATTCAGGTTGGCTCTTTTGTATAACTGAAAACATATGAAATGTCAATTTTACAACTCAAATAAAAAACCAACATGGTAGAGTTTTGATGATGGAAATCTCTTGAATATCTTGGCATTACAGTTGGTGAGTTTGAAAAGTATACTGACATAACTTAAGTGAGTTTGACAGAACCAGAGTACTGTATGGCCTCTTATCATTTCACACCAAACAACTAATTAATGTCCATTTCAGTAGGAAATAATTAATAATTACACACTTAAACAATTAAACAGCTGCTTCCTTATAATTGAATAACAAGGTATCCCTTTGACCATTTGGTTGCTACAACTGGTCAGAATTAAATGTATTGTATATCCCTTTGACCATTAGATCACTACAACTGGTCAGAATTATTGGTAATGTAGAACTGTATCATATATTCCTTTGACCATTTGATCGCTACAACTGTTCGAAATTATAGCAATGTAGAACTGTAAAGTATGCAGTATGTAGGTAATAATTCTCAATGTTTACTTAGGAGGTCAAATAATTCCAATAATTTGTTAAAATATACCACATTCTGAGATTAAACAAAGATTTCTGACATCTAGGTGTAGTTTAGTTTTATCCAATTTGTTAAGAGAAGTCAGTCATGTTTGTTTATAACTAATTGGCAAATTACAAAATTTTTCTGTGATTTGAAAATAGACAGAAGGCTGATTGAACAAAAATACATCTTGTTTTAGAAATCTAAAACTTCTTATCGCATGCTAACATCAAAAGTTAGCCTCAAGTTGTTAGAGGGGTTTCTAACATGTTTTTAATGAAAAGTATACTTAGAAACTGAATGTGTTTATCTGGTTAATCCATGAACAGGATGTTTGTTGAAAAGTGTTTAATGGTACATTGTTGGGTATGATCCTTAATTCAATGCATCAATCAAAATCATATAGATTTGAATATGCCTATAAGAATAACTTGTAAAAGTGAACAAAGATTCTTTGAAGAAAATATATGATTCCAAGTTGTTGTATTTTCTTTGAAACTTTTCTTTGAAGCAGTATAATTTAGCTTCAAGAGCACTGGTAAGTGAAATTAGTGATTCAAAGATGCAGATCCAAAATTTGAAAATACAATCATAGGCGGATCTAGGCCCCCCCTTTTGTGGGAAAAATTGGGCGTATTGCATTTCCGCTAATTTTCAAAGTCCCAATACTATGTTTCCGCAAATTTAGAGTATACGCTTTGGCAATTTGTATTAATTACTTTTCCGTAAATTTACCTGGTAAATCATAAATATCTGAATGAATATTAGATAAATTATCTGAGTGCCGATTACATAGACAAAGGTTCTTATTTTGGTAAATTGCTAACGCTCTTCTTTGGTTTGGCTTACTTGCCAACTGACATGATTGAAGAATGCTTTGTTGAATTATTAGCCGATGCTCCATCTGACAATAAATACATGAAGTTTGTCGATTATATATTGGAATTTTATATACATGTAGATGGCAAATCGAGATCTCCACCAACCATTTGGGCATCACCTTCTGACACGAGGAAAAGAGAACAACAAATGGTGCCGAGTCTTTTCATGTCCACCTAAAAGAACAGTTTTATGCCTTAGCCATCCTAACATTTTTGTCTTCGTCGATGTGTTACTGTGGACTTTGTACGACGTGTTGGCTACAAACATTCTGCCATATCTGACTTCTGAGCACATATCAAAATATCTGATAAGTGCTGACTTTTGAACATATATATATATACGTTTTCATACATTTTACTTAGGAATTTTACTTGCAGGTTATGATGACCTTTAACTAAATATTTATTTTGTGTTATGGATTTCGATCAACAGGTATTCCTTAATTATTTGTGGAAATGAAATAATTTATTTTTTTCCGGAAAAGTAGGATATTTATTTACAGAAATGTAAACTTTTTTTCCAGAAACGTAAACTTTTTTTTCTGGAAACGTCATTTTTTTTTTCCGGAAAAGAAATGCCAATATGTGGAAACATAAAACGCCGGAAAAATTTGGTTGATTATATAGGGAATCACTGAAGCATGACTGGAGCGGGCCCCCCTTAGGCCAGTCAGAGGGCCCCTCTTAGGAAAAGTTCTGGATTCGCCACTGACAATGTAGGACAACCCTTACCCCACCCCATAAATTAGCCTGCTTTTGGATTATCATATATGAAGCTTCATTGAAGGTATAAATGCAAACTTTGTCTTCAGTGTAATTGAAAGACTGCAAAGCACCTTTCTGTGCATTTTAAGAGTGAATTCACCCATTGAATGAGAATTGGGAATAAGATGGGCATCATTCAACATTACAGAAATTCAAATTGAAAAAGAGATCCAGAGAAATGGATCCTGTTAACCAACAGCTATAAATACCCCCCTCCCCCCTGGTGTTACAAGAAACCAAAAGCTCTAACTACCCCCAGTTACTTGACGATTTATCAAAGGCAGTCAATTATTTACTTATTACACAATTGTAAATTAACATATGTCTTACAAAGGTTATAAGTGTCTGAACCTGACTTTTTATCTTTTGTACATTTGATCTTAATATTAAATGTATTTAATGGGGTCCTCTCATGTAATGATGCTATTCTAGTGCACAATCATCAACTATTTATAAGAAACTTGAATCAAAAGATGCACAATAGCTCTCCACTGCCATAAACAACTGCATGTGTCATAGGGTATGCTACTTCAAAAGAAATCTCATTTGTTTGTTGAATTTTATAGCTAAAAAATATGTCCACCCTTGTTGTTCTGATTGTTACACCTGATGTTAATCATAGGTATGGTGATATAAATCATGTGATCATGCATACATTCCTTTCTTGTTACCCACTAAAAATGTATTAGTCTGGACCTGAGGTGTTCCTCATTTCCATTTAGTAAAAGTAATTTTGTACAACTGTACTAAATGGAACATTGCATTGTTTTACTCTGTTAATTTATCAAATTTTTAGGCCCCATAAGAGCATTTCTTTGCCAAACAGCCACTCATTAAAAAAAAAAAAGGTTCATAGATTTGTTTGATAGGGATAACTCATTGTTAACACTTTTCAGTTGTAAAATATTGCAGGATATGCTGTAAGGTTCAGCAAATGTCCTTGACCCTAATAGTCTTTTTGGAAGGTCTGTTGCTGGATCATGTCAGTTGTCCTAAATCATTCTAGTTTTCACTCAGCCATCATACATAATGTAGTCATTCTTTATACAGTATTTTCCAAATAATTCTAAATTGTATGTCCTGACCTTGACCCAATTTTATATTTGTAAAGGTTAAGGTCATAGGTAGTAATTTATGTAATCTTTATGACATATCTTTGTTGATTTTTTCACTTAAATGTTTTTTTCAGGGTTTTTTCTTTTCTTCTTTATTAGCCTCAACAGAGGATGGTTTCATTTTTGACAAACAATCAAAAATAATGATTAATTGGTGCATTTAGGGCACTAACTTTTAACAAATTGTGTTTCCATGGTAATATTTACTGATGAAAGAGAACCTTTGTTTTCACATAATGTTATCTTTTTTATTTTTAATGGAGAACAAATATAGTACTATTAATACAGATATATCATGAAAAAAAGTTGTAAATGACGAAGACATTACAGAACCCAATACAATATGTATTAAATCATAGCTAATGTCAGAGGTACAATTGTAAACTTTCTTTACATTAGTTAATAGCATTATCTAATTGACAAGTTAGTGCAGAAGCTGCACAATAGATTCAATACACATCCCACATCAAAAGAAAACCAAAGTTATCATTAAGCAAGGCAGTGTATAGGCTTAGCTATACACAAAGCAGATCAAAGAAGAAGAAACAGTTATGATTATGTAAGAAATTGTTGATCATATTGATATAATAATACCTTTGTTTGACAGTTTATTTATTAGAAGGGTGACAGGTTTATGCTTTGGCTGTTTGTTTGGAGTCTGGTATTCTATAATGCACTGATTGTATGGTCATTTAGTAACTGACATTTGGAGTCTAAATTCTACTTTTGTGTAATTGTAAATTTCTTCTCTGGAGTCGGAATTCTATGGTTCAACCATTTATTCTGGAGAGAATTAGCTACATTGATTTGTATATTAACTCTGATTTGGTGTGAATAGAAATCTTTTTCAATTTTATTCGTTAAGTGCAATTTGTCAGGGCACTACAGCTGTTCTTTTTGAAGAGGAAGCTGTTCCATTGATTAAGGACTTTCCGTTTTCAATATTCCTTGGAGTTAAATATTTTTGTGATTTTACTTTTAACCTTAAAGATATCTATATGATTTTAAATATTTCAATTTAATATGTATTGAAGCTATTTTTTTTAATTCGTGAAATTGGGAATCCCAGGCTTCAGCTTCATAGAGATTTTGTAAAAGTGATAGAATGTCATTATAAGTATTATTGAAAGGTCAATTAAAACAATTTCAGAATCAAAATTTCAAAAATAATTTGAATTAATTTTTGTTTTTTTAAGTAATTTAATCTTATTGAAATATCACCTCTAGTTATAATACCATAGTAGGTTGTGTGATGTTTAATAACAGTAAATTAGACCTTTCCTTTTGTTGGACATCCATTTGTCCTTATCAGATGAAAAGGGTTAAAATTGATGGCCCTTAATTGTTATTACTACAGATACAAAAGGTAGAGGTCAGATCCTTAATTATAATTACCCAACAGAATGAGATATGATGGTCATGTTTGTCTTTGATGAAGTGGAATGTTGTCCCATTATCTGTACCTTACATGAAGGAGAACTCCCCTAGGGGGAGATAATCATCACCTTTTGTGTTGTTACATCATGTACTAATCTATCATTGTTTGTATCTATTGTCATCTGTATTGTAGATGGTGTTAAGATAATGTAGATGTCTTCATTTCTTTAAAGGTATGACAGTGTCCAGATTTAAAAAATAAATAATTAAAGAGTGAAGAATGAAAACAAAAGTCACCTCCTGCAAAAATATTTTTCAAGTGGAGGGGTTAAGAAATATTGCATAGATTAATTAAAGAGGAAGTTTATTACCTTGATGAATTAGGAAATATCAGTTTCTTGAAAATATAAATGTTAGCTTTTTTTTTACTTATAGATGGAAGAGATTTTAATTCACCATGAGAAATTGTTGCCTCTTAAAATGTTTATTTTAGTTTAAGGATCTAATAAAAGCTGCAGATATATTTTGAATTTCATCTGAAGTTTTTATTTTTTTCGAATTTAGATAAACCATAAAATATTCTAGTCAACTTCAATCTTCACTAAAAAAAATGGAAAAAGTTGGTTGAGTGCTTGGCTATGTCTTTATGTTTTGTTTGTATGCTTAGTGATTTGAATTTATGTTTCTGGCTGTCTATAAACCAGACATGTTTATGCTTTAATGTCTGTATATTTAATGAATTTAGAGCATCAAGCTTACTATATCAATTACTGAGTCAATGAAAATTTAATGTCCAACCATAGGCTATTGTGGCTTTAATTACGGGGAGGATCATGTCCAACTGTAGGTTACTGTGCTTTAATTATTGGGGAGGATCATGTCTGCTTTACTGCTGTAGGGTGTGATGGAGGATTGGCCACAAATTATTATCTTGTTAAACAGAAACATTCATATAATGAGAAGATATTTTACTAGTTGTTTGGCCATAATTTGGGTGTTAAATTCATCTTTCCAATTAATTCTGAGGCTGTCTGGTCATATATAATTGGCAGATTGGTTGCCATCCTTTCAATTAGAAGAGCATTTTTTAGGGCCATAAAAATTGGGAGTTCTTGGCAGTGATCAGTATATATCATTTAACTGTATTGGTTATTTCAAACATTTATGTGCAGAAGTGATACAGAAAGTCTATTCTTGGAAGATTTAAAGAATAATATTTCCAAATACTACAATATATTTATTTTAGAACATTCAATGATCAGGTTTATATATTAAAGATGGATTTCCAGGTCTGCAATTTTAATTAATTAAATTATTGATTGTTTAATGGTACTTTATAAGTCGGTCACCCTAAATCCAAAGGAGAGGGGAAGAACAAGCTTTAGTTCGGAAGAAATCTACCTAGTCAGTTAGTTTTTTTATCAATTAGAAAATAAGATGAATTTATGATCATCAAAAAGTAGGTCAGAAAGCATAAAAATCATGTCAGCTTAAGATGGGACATAACACTACAGGGAGATAACTCAGTTAAAACTGCTTTAGAGCAAAGACAGTTGGTTAAATAATATAAAAGCCTTCTCCTTAGCTCTGATGCATCAGGACAGGAGACAATTTATCCACAGTTTTAACATGTGATATTAATTCTGGAACATAATGAATGCTGATGATGTAATTTTCAGACATCTTTCAATGTCAGAGAAAAATGAAGATGGCACTTGACGTTATAAGTAACAAACTTTGACATCACAAAGTAGATGTCAAGAAATAAAATTACATGATGAAAGAGTTAATTAAGTTACTATTTTATAATCTTTGTCCTTGTTTTACTTTGATAATAACATTATTACAGAAGTGACCTCATGAAAATTGATGTTTTTGAGACTGTATATTTTCCTTGCCTAATGATGCACACTCCATTGACCGTCCTTTCTTGTGTAAGTTAAATTAGTCAACATCATTGGTGGTGTATGTAGAAAGATAATCATAACACATATGGTTTGAAGTAGTCCACTTGATACCATTGTAGTTCAGTTAACATTCAAAACAAACAAAAAACTCTTTTTTCTCACTCTGTTTAGACTTGATGTCTACAAACTAGGTCAAGTTGACCAGTTGATTATTTTGGCTATGTAACAGTGGAAAGGGCAAATATTTTTTCAGTGAAGGAAATGTTTGTTTTAGATAATACTTGATATATTGGTCAGCCTCCCTGCCAGGCCATCTGTCAATAATCAGGGGGGAATGGTGTGAATGACTTCAGAAATCAAAGGGAGATAATTAGACTGGATGTAGGGTACTAATTTGTCATACTCATTCACGTAAAATCTTTAGGTAGGTTGTAATGTTTTCTAAACAAAAACTTGTGGTAGGCCTTTGGCCAGTGATAAATATTGTGAAAACTAATAGTAACTAATCTGAAAGAGATGTCAGTTTGTTACTTTGTATGCCAAATCAACTTATTTTACGATTGATGGCTTTTTAAATATCCAGAATTCATTGTTTCTTGCAAGTGTTCATTGACTTTAGGATCACATAATGAAGTATTTTTGTCCTGCTTTGAGGTCACTGGTTATCAGTATAGACATTGGTATTAGTTTTGTTAAGTTTGAAAATGAGAAGTGTTTAGATCCTCATTACAAGGAAATAAATAGAAAGAAAAGAGAGTGTTAAGAAATTCAGATTCAACAAAAAAAGTCATGACCATAAAATATTGAGGGTATTTATAAATCAGACAAGATCCCAACAACACAAATAACCAAATGACATCTCAAGGACAAAATATACTTTAACAGTAAGCAGGTGTCCATACAATATATAAAACTGAAATGTCAATGCCGTATGAATTCCATAAAAGATGGACATTAATAAAATTGATTTAACATTTTATGGAAATTTTGGTCAAAAACCTGCAATTCCACATATACTGCTGTTATTTAGCCTCCTAAATAACAATAACCTGAACTGAATGTCTAAGGAATTAAGTATGGCAGAAATATGAAACATTACTTGGAACTAAATAATGATAGGTTATTAATAAGCTTCCAGTCTATTGTATTCTGTATTTATTACATGATTAGGAAAAACAGGGTTAAAAGTCTGCTTGGGTAAATATTGAGCCATGGGAGATAACTATTGCCTTGTTATTTTTGAATTTATTCTGGGAAGTCTTTTAATCAAAGAAAACTCCATTAAAACACTTCTTAAACTTCAGTATTGATTGTCTTGGAATTGCTCAGACGTATCAAATATGGACCATTAAGGAGCATCACTATCAGTCACACTTTATAAAACCAGTAGACAGTCAAAGGATTTAATTTCCAGGAACCAGTTGACTGGTCATTCCTGACAAATTGAGAGTCATTTGTGAGCTCATGTGTATTCCATAGAACAGTCTATCACCAATATATAAAAACAAATTTGTCTGAAAATAAATTGTTAAATGTCCTTCTTTATGTTAGAGATAAGGAAAGAAATAGCCATCTAGAGAGAAAAGAGCTATAAACCACTTATTATTGGAAAATTACATGGAGTTTGTCTGTAGACTAATTTGTTACATGCAATTGAATGTCAAATTCCAAGATTTTTCTTCACCTTAATAGTCATAAAATAGGGAAAGAAGTAATTTTCATGGAGTCTATTTAATGTTTGATGGGTAGATAATAGTATCAGAACTACATCAGGGGTAAAAGATATACTCAAATCTCTAGTTAGGAATAAAAAAACAATTTCAACATGTATAGACTTTGTAATTGTTTGTTATCTTGCAATAGTATAATATATTATAAAGGTTTTGTAATTGTATTGTTGTGCGGTAGGTTATCTTTGTATTATATGTTATGGAGATTTTTTCATGCAATAGATTGATATGCTGAGCCATCATAGACATTGACATCATCAACATTCAAGTCAATGCAGTTTTACTGGTAACTAGACCTCTCAGTCCATTGGCATAACAATAGGTTCTTGTGAAGTACTAAGGTATTTACTGAATCTTGCAGTAAAATGTACATTGAATTTAAAGTAATTGCGAGAACACAAATTGTCTTCATTTATTTGGCAAATGATCATTACCATAAGTATACATGCACATCAAGGCATGGTTTGTTGAATTGTCTACCAATTTTCTGTTATGGCAGACATACAGCATATCTTCATTAACTTTCTAAAAATAAAAGACATGCTAGGAGTACAACTACAGCTTCCAAATGTCAACATTTGACTGTGCCATTAACGAATATGAAGGACTAAAAATTTGTGAGAATGATGTTATTTGTCTAGTCTATATTAAAATACGATGCCAGTGCAGATAATTTTGATATAAATGGCTTGCTATGTGACCAGATTGCAAAAAGTCTTTCCCTACCCAAACTCATTTCAACTGATTGCTCATTTTCATCACTTTGTTATTAAAGTTAACTCAAGTGAATTGTGCAGAAAATTTTATCAAAAGAAATTAGTCTGTAGACTGGTTCTATGATGTAACACACATCAGGGGACCAGTCATTAATCATCATTTCTATCAACAAGGGTCATTTGCTGTTATTTAAACTGTTTGTATAATTTGTCTTTGCCAATCAGTTTGACTTAAGAGATAGCATACACATTCAAATATATATTAACTGAGAGTAGATCAGATAACTATGGTCATATAGATATGAGAGAATGTAAATTCATTTTCTTGTGATTGATGTCCATACATAAATAAAACAGATAAATTGTACAATTATAGGAATTCTGTTTTAAAAAGCTCACAATTTGTCAGAGCTATTATAGATGATACACATGTAACTTTATATAACACCAAGTCCTGAGAAAGCTGTCAAAATAAAATGTTAGAAAATATTACTAAAAGAAGAAAAAAAAATGCTTCACAAACAAATGGAGAATGTGTCCATGGGACACAGGTGATGCCCGGGCAGCTTGCATAAAACTTTATAAAGGAACATAATTTATGGACAGACAAGGGTTAAACTTACTGATCCCTTCACTACAGTGGGGGCATAAAAATAGAAGATTTCTTAGATGATACCATGTGGTGCTTTTAAATATCAAAGACAAAAATTACATCAACTTGATTACATTCAAGAGTACAAACAGACAATTTAAACTAATTCACTTTATCAGATCAGTGGTACCAATTATGATCTACACTAATGTTCCTGAATTATGCATGTAATATTTGTCAATGGACAGAGAACTACACAAAAATAAGTAAAATCTTTTGATTGATTGGCAATGATCGCAGATAAATATTGTAATATTTGATAAACTGTCCTTTAGTTTATAGCATTTAGGGTTGCACTTTCATGGTGATTAATTCCAAACTCCTGCAAGTCAGTAATAAAAAACTAAAGAACAATATTTTTGTGTTAAAGAGCTACATAATTTTATTTCTCACATTCAGACAACACAGGCAATACCACTCGTAACTTAATGGCCTTTAATTTTTCCGTTATTTCATTTACATCTTTGCTGCCAGTAATAGTCAAACCCAATAAAATTCTATAATATAATGTAATAATTTCTTTTGTATGTAAATACTTCTCTTTCATCGCAGAGAGAAGTTACTAGTAACGATTGTCTATGTATAATATGGGAATACCATATGTAAGTCTGTTTTCTAAGTGAACCATTTCTTGTTCTCTCTGTTTTTGCTAATTTAATGGATATTTGATTATTTTTGCTGCCAGAGGTCACAGGATTATATTCTGCCATTGTTAATTTTAAAAGCAGCACTTTAAAATTGTTCAGGATTAATAAAGTACTTAGTTCTAAAGATCAATTTATTAACCAAATTTTTAGGGTATTTTTACATAACAGTACACAAGATACTTGCAGTTTTAAGCAACATTTAACTAAGTTATATTGACAACAATTGTCATAGGGCCAATTTGTACTTTTAAAGGTTGGTAATGTTTCTTAGTCATATTTGTTCACCAATCAATTGATATATATATTTTAGTGCTTCAGATGAAACAAATGCTCTATAAAATTTTGGAAATATTTTGTTTGTTTGTCAGGTCAGGATGAAATGAATATCTTTTGCTTTTCAAGAAATGTTATACTTTTGATTCATTTATTTTCAAAGATATCAATTTTTATGATAGGTTTTTCAAACAGACCTAATTTTGTAATTTCATCCTTTAAACTCCTATCAAAGTAACATACAGAATGGGTACTTCATTCTGGTTTCAATTTGGTGTGACTGCCATACAAGTGAGAGTTTAAGCTAGCTATAAAACCAGGTTCAGTTCACCATTTTCTACACTAGAAAACGCTTGTAACAAGTCAGGAATACGATAGTTGTTATCCATTCATTTGATGTGTTTGAGCTTTTGATTTCGCCATTTGATTAAGTTAACTTTCTGTTTTTAATTTTCCTTGGAGTTCAGTATTTTTGTGATTTTACTTTTTCTTCCAACCAAAGAAATCAATAATATAATGAAAAGTACTTGACATGAGGCAGTCTAGGCAGAACTACACAGCCTATCTTTAAGTGTCTGACTTCACAGTTCCTCCTAGCCTAATTAAAAAAATAAATTGAAAAACTAAATCAAGAACCTTATTGCAATTTAAAAACCACCTACCATAAAAACAGCAGCCACTTTAGAGAGTATATATAATTACATAGTGTTAATATACAGGCTTGATTGATGTAATAGCATCAGATAAAGTCAATGTTCAGGTATTAAACATTTCTGCAGTTGGTGTATTGTTTATTTATCTAACTTTATCCATAAATCTTCCTATATAAATTCTGGAAGTCTGAACGTTTACAGAAGCAGATGATAATCTTTGTGAGAGTTGATGATGGCACATTTTTACATTGAAGTATCTGTATAGTTGAATGTGTTCAGTACCTCTTGATATAATCTTTGGCTTTTTTGGCTTTTATTTCATATTGCATATTTCCTCTGAAAAACATTTGTTATAGAAGGTTAGTGCTGAATGATGTTTAGAGGCATTATGCTTATTCATTTATCCATTCATTCGTTTTTTCGATTAAGATATGCCATTTGTATCCATAATACCAGCTAAACCAGAGACTGCATTACTTTTAGAGGTCTGTGGTTTTATCAGGTTAGTACGGCTTCCTAAACCAATAAAAACTGGCCGCCACTAAATAACACAACACAAGTGGCTTTAAACACAATTTAATCAATCAAAACATGAGTTGCATATATTAAGGAATCCATTGTTATGATTGGTTACCACAGCTTCTGGTAGGGATTTCTGTAGGAGTTATTTTACAAACTATTATTACCTTACAAATTTCTTGACCACTTATACTTTGTGCATAAAGAAAAGTTATAACTGGGGAATGTATCAAAGAGACAACATACCAACCATAGAGAAGACAACTGCTGAAGGTCGCCAATGAGTCTTCAATGCAGTCAGAAACTCCAGCACCCGCAGGCATCCTTCAGCTGGCTCCTAAACAAATATGTATACTAGTTCAGTGATAATGGATGTCATAATAAACTCAGAATTATACACAAGAAACTAAAATTCAAAATCTTGATACTAATAAAGGTCATAGTATTATAAAACCTTATTGTTTCCAGAGTTTATTGGTTACTAAACTCGGGGATATTATCACTAATTCAAAACTACTTTTTAAGACTTTTTTTCATTTGTGTGAAAATGTTGGCAAACAGTATTGAGAGTAATTCAGAATAGTTTTTGGACAATTGTTTATAATTGTAAACAGTACACTGGTTACACTGTAGTCCAGAGAGAAGATAGTTTAATTACTTTCTGTTAATTACTGAGAAATAGTTTGGCAACTTACATTGACTAAGGTTGCCAATCGCTAATTTTCTCTCACTTTGAAGTTGTCATTTCTAGAGTAGTACAGTGATTAACTAATGGATTTACAGCTCAGGGAGGGTGTAGATTTCTACGAAGGACATGTGACTTTTACATCTTACACATTCGGTACCTGGCAAGTGGTCTTGCTGTTGTTTTTGCTTTTCTGTAATAAAGTGTTGTTTTAATTATTGCTCTCTCATGTTTATAATTAAATATTTGTAGTGGTTGGTTTTTATTGTTTGACAGGTAAATGATGGAGAATTCTATTCCCCATTCAAAGCATGCAGAAATTGAAAATTTTAATGAAGGGAAGACAAAATATTGTTTATTTTTCGCATTATAGGAAATGCATTATGTGTCTTTGTTTTTCAGATATCCAGTAGTTTTAGTGGATGGGATATATATACTTAATAAAGTTGCATGCTTTTTTGGTAAGTATTATTTTAATTGTTTTTTATTACCACCTAACAGACTCGTTCACCATTCTGTGTTTCTCACTCTTATTTTGAAATTTAAAAAAGTTTGAGTAGTCCAGAAAAGTTGCTGGACTACAGTGTCCATTTATAATGGTCGTATTTTGACAAGTTATGCCTTTCTATTAAAAGTCACACTGTCAGCAGTAACAATTAACCTAATTGGTCTTTGCCAATCAGCCTTAAGAAAATATACTAGCTAATTAAAGGAGGAATTTTGGCTGGACATGTTTGCCAACAAATAGTCATATTACTGCATTTTTCTTTTCTTCAGACTGACAAAATATTACTCAAAGTTAATAGGTTTATATGACTAAAAAGAGATTACCTTTTTTTAAATGTATTCCGATGCCAAAACTTTGACAAGAGCGAGTGAAAATACATAAATTTAAAGTTTTTTACCATCATCAGCTAAATGTGCATTTATACCTTGCCATATGGTAGTCACTTGAACTGTAAATGTTAAATTATTACATGAACGAGAATGTCTTGAGTTTATTTACTCAGACATTCACCTCACATGGTTATGATTTTTAAAATGGGATATGGAAACCAATACTTGTAAATGACCTCTTTTGCAAAGGGAGGCAACTAAACCTGTATTCAGAAACAAACCAACATCACAATGGCCAATAATCACGAGGATTATAAGAATCTAAAACCCCAATCTTGCTCAGACTTCCAATGTGCTAACCATCTATATGAACTTTTTATCAGAGACAATACTTGCTGGCCTTGTTATACACTTAGCATTTGTATGATGAAGTATTCGATTGCTTTGATCATTATTCAGACATAGTTTTGGTCCCTGAAGACTATACCTCTAATGGAGGGTACAGATAAGCTGATCATCAGATGTAGACATATAATTGGTAATAATACATCTTGATCTATTGTTTGATATACTTCTATCACTATCTGATGTAAACAATGCAACAGTCTAGGCTATTCTCTGATTTCCTCTGTGTAAAGGCTACCCATGATATGTTGTGGCTAAAACTATCTAGATATGTAATGGAGGCATTGCTCAATAGTCATGGTTTGTTTCTGATTTCCTCTGTGTAAAGGTTACTGATGATATGTCTTTGTTTGAAAATGGAACCACTAGTCATACACAGGTCATTTCATTTCATTGACACTTATTATCACTCTGGTAATTTAAAAGAAAGCAAAAAATATCTGATTGCATTATTGTGTTATTGTGATTTGCATAACCCGTACATATGCAAGTTTATAGAAAATTTGGTGTTTTCTAGTGTTTCACTACAATTATCAGACTGAAAGAAAAATAAATAATTAAATTTTGTTTGTTTCAAGTGTATTACCACAATAATCAGACTAAAAGAAGATTTTATTTAACTTTTTGTAGTTTCAAGTACATTACTACAATTATCATACTAAATAAATTTTATTTAAAAATTATCATTATTTGCAGCATTCATTTGAAAGGAATAGGTTCCACTATCAGAACCCCCATAAAATATATTCCTATCATGTTTGGATTAACTCTGTTTTGATATATTGACTCAGAATTATGATACTTATTATATATTGATGTTGGCAGACATATATATTGAGGATAATAGGATATTTATTTTTAATACTGGACAAAACAGAAGTTGATTGGAGTCTTCTAAGGTGAGCATGGTCAAGGCTTGTAAATAAACCAGGAGTTCAAGAAATTAAAATAACAAGTGATGAAAAATATATTTAGGAAATACATAAAATTCAATCTCAACATGTAGAGGGATTGATTGAATCAAGGATTTGTATAGTAAAGTCTTTGGGTGACTGATATGTCAGATGGTTTGTTCATGAATGCTGCTAGTTCACAATGTAACAGTCCACAGGAAGGCATACCAACCAGTTTAAAGAAACACTTTCTGACACTATGTTAACCAGTCTTTGTTTATTATTTTCTAACTCTTTTTAAAATGTTCCATGATTAGCAGCAAATTGCATAATAACTAATGGAAATGCCATAACAGCTTTAAAAAGCAAGCGTAAAAAATCCGAAACTGATGTTACCAAGCCTGAAAATGCTAAAGTTAGCTACCCCAAATCGCTGAAACTAATTGTGAAAAGTACTAAACAAGCTGAAGTCAAATACATACCACCATTTTAATCTGAAACAAATCATGAAAATGTTACTGGTGCTGAAACAAAGCATAAAAATGTTACCAGTGCTGAAACAAAGCATGAAAATGTTACCAGTGCTGAAACAAATCATGAAAATGTTACCAGTGCTGAAACAAATCATGAAAATGTTACCAGTGCTGAAACAAATCATGAAAATGTTACCAGTGCTGAAACAAATCATGAAAATGTTACCAGTGCTGAAACAAATCATGAAAATGTAACCAGTGCTAAAACAAAGCATGAAAATGTTACCAGTGCTGAAACAAATCATGAAAATGTTACCGGTGCTGAAACAAAGCATAAAAATGTTACCAGTGCTGAAACAAAGCATAAAAATGTTACCAGTGCTGAAACAAAGCATGAACATGTTACCAGTGCTGAAACAAATCATGAAAATGTTTCCAGTGCTGAAACAAATCATGAAAATGTTACCAGTGCTGAAACAAAGCATGAAAATGTTACCAGTGCTAAAACACATCATGAAAATGTTACCGGTGCTGAAACAAATCATGAAAATGTTAACAGTGCTGAAACAAATCATGAAAATGTTACCAGTGCTGAAACAAAGCATGAAAATGTTACCAGTGCTGAAACTTAACATGATCATTGCTAAATTCTAAGTATGTTTTAACTGTGAAAACAGCAAAAATCAACCTCGATCAGCATAGAAATGTATGTATTCTACTATTCTGTAATTAACAGGTAGAATGAAAATGAAGTTCTAAAAGTTGAATCTGAAAGTAGAAGGACTTTATTAAATGATATCAGTTTCACATTTGACAAAAACAATACTAAATAGAGATGATACTTTACCATGGTGAATGAATATTGTAGGAAACCTTTTAGAGAATACTTTACAATGATGAATGAAAATTGTTGGAAACCCTTATGCACTGTCATCTTTTGATGACAAAACCATTGCTTTTAGCACACATTTCTAAATGTAGCAATCATTTGTTCCGTTACAAACCCTCTTATAAGCTTATAACACTTCATTCTTATTCATAATCACTCTTTGGTGTTGTAATGAATCGATGAAATACTTTCAGTGCTAGCAGGTTACTTACTCCTAGTATTTAAATCATATGAAATATGAAAAGCTTAGAATATAACTAATTAAAAGCTTTAATTATAATGGATGAAAAGCTTTAATTATAACGGATGGAAGCTTAGAATTTAACTGAATTAGAATCCATTTTCAAAAGCCATTAATAGGATATATGTGCAGTACAGCACTGCAATCTCTGCTGCAGGTTAGACTCCTACCTAGATTATATATATGCAGTACTGCACTGCAATCTCTGCTGAGGGTTCCACTCCTACCTAGATTGTAAATATGCAGTACTTCACTGCAATCTCTCCTGAGGGATCGACTCCTACCTAGATTGTATGTATGCAGTACTGCACTGCAATCTCTGCTGAGGGGTAGACTCCTACCTAGATTGTATATATGCAGTACTGCACTGCAATCTCTGCTGAGGGTTCTACCTAGATTGTATCTGATCTATTGATAGGAGATAATTGATATTAGCTGGAGATGATTTGTAACATCCCCCCCCTCTTATACAAACAAACACCTTTACCTTTGTGATACACAATCTACATGTTTTTCCTGTTTATATATCTCTGATACAACATCATTTCAAATTTCTGCATATTTTTGTGTTTATTTGTGAATATCTGATGTTTCTTTGTAGTTGTGATTAATACCTCTGATTGGATTCCATTATATAAACTAACTGAAGAATTCATATCATTAAAATAATAACAGATATATAGGGATAATTAGCCAACATTTCCCCCTGACAATTTCCACAGAAAGTCTGTTTATTTTGGTTCTGATAAGATTTTTTGGTATCTTCTGAGGAAATTTTTATCACTGTCTTGCACAATCTAACAGAAGTGTTAAATGTTTAGAATTTCTGTCTTGACTTTTTTCTCTCCATCTTGAAGAGTTAGATTAAGTTTTGATTAGACTTGGGTAAATAGACTTGTGGGTTTTTTATGTCTGAAATTAATATTTGACATAACACAGTTGATTTAGAAATGAATGAAAGGAAACACGGTTATATGTCAACGAAACTGCAATACAATGACACTAAATTTTTTTCTGTAGTCTTCATTGCTATATAAACAAGTGTGGAAACAATAAAATTTTGAATCAAGAATAGAATGTTGACACTTTTGAAGCTTTTTTTCAGTACACCAACTTGGAACAGGATATAGGCAGGAACAATTTAAGATGTGACATACATTTTATATAAAAATTAAACTAAATTTAATCACACAACCTTTGAAAGGAAAGTTACTAATACAAATGTTGTTTTTTTTCATTTACATCTAAAAAATTCTGGGTAATTCAAATTTTTTTGTGGTTTTATAAATGTATACACACATTAACGCAATTAACCTTCTGTTCTGCCTCTTAGCTGAGCCTGCTGAATAATTCTTGTAGGTACAAAAATTAAAAGACCTGTGATTTGATTAGCAAAACCACCAGAGTATATATATCTTGTTTTCACACAACTTTTTCTGATATTTGATTTTGAAGTGTTGTCTGGTTGCTGTCTCTCACTAAATTTCCCCAATCTCACTTTATTCATAGGTGTTTGAATTAAAAGGACAAGTAGATTACTGCCTGGTTAACCTAGGAGTTGATGTTAATGTAAGTAGGTATAACAGTAGCTAAGAAATCGGTTTATACATGTAATTGTCTGAGCTTTCTATGTAAGATGTTATTTTTCTGGTCTTCCCAACTTAAAGCTGTCCATCCTAATTAAGTCAGAACACTTAGATATGGTTCTTTATATTCTTTATTGATATTTGTTCCATGTACAGAAAACTGAAACTGATTTTTATACCCCCGCTTTAAAAAAGGGGGGTATACTGTTTTACCTCGGTCTGTCTGTCCGTCCGTCCGTCCCTCCGTCCCTCAGTCAGTCGTCCCATGAAACTTTCATCACATTTTTCTCAGGAACTACAATACAAGGATTTCTGAAATTTGGTTTCAGGGTTTATCTAAGTCAGCTATACCGTGTGATGCGTTTTTAGATTGACCACTTGACAACTTCCTGTTTACCGAACACTTGCATATTTTTACACTATTAATATTACCCACTTGCGGCGGGGGTATCATCAGTGAGCAGTAGCTCGCAGTTTCACTTGTTTTTCACAGCTTAACCAACCCACAAGACAGTTTTGGTCTAAACTATGAATGTTAATTCTGAAGATCATCCGTCTGTCTGTCCGCATTCAGGTTAAATTTTTTGGTCAGGATAGTGTTTGATGAATTTGAAGTCCAATCAACTTGAAACTTAGTACACTATTGTTCACTGTGATAAGATCTTTCTAATTGTAATGCCAAATTAGAGTTTTGACCTCAATTCAATGGTCCAATGAACAAAGAAAATGATAGTGCAAGTGGGGCATCTGGGTGCTATGAACACACTCTTGTTTACAAAGTATTTCTCCAGAAGACCTTGACTTTGCATTTGTTTTAGAGTTAACCGAAAAATATGCTTCTGAAAAATATGATGACTGTTATTCTCCAGAAATAAATTGATGATAATTGCCTAAGATATAAATGTTGACACATATTTTTTTGAGACAAAGGTAGGCTATTTATCAGATGGCGTCTCTCTACAATAGCCCCTATCAGACAGTGTAATCTTTGGCAATACACTCTTATGATGTATACTGTAATCTCTGGAATGCTGTTGTTGGCTCCAAACTTTGATCTCATTTGATAAAATTCATTCAAGGAGTTTAGATTTACCAATATTCTAACTAGATGACTGCAGAGAATTTTAAAATCCTTGGGTCCATCCTCTGCAAGTTTTCAGCACTAGGCTGTGATCATGTTATTGATTGTAGATGGATGTATATGTAAACTGCTGCGTCAGCACTTACGTTTTTCAATGTTAAAAGTTCAGTGTATAATTTACAGTTCTGCTCTCAATCATTTTTAACAATAGTTATTGTACTCATTGCAATTGGCATACCTTCTTCTGCAGGGCAGTCATTTTTCAGTAATTCCTAATCTAATCAACCAATTCCACATGAGAGCGCCAAATGCCCTTTCCCCCAATTTCCCTCTGAAATCAGGTTCCTACTGTTTGGTTTGTTCTATGGCAAATAGGCTTAATTTTGATGACGACACAGAACTTCTGGTCTTGGACAATGATCTTAGCAGTAGTTGTCACCTTACTTAATATCTTCAAGGTTTCTAGTAGTAAACAGTTTAATTAAATTAACGGTACCAATTTTCTTGCACCAGATGCGCATTTCGACAAAACATGTCTCTTCAGTGATGCTCTTGGCCAAAATATTTGAAATCCAAAGCTTATATAATAGATGTAGAGCTATAATCCAAAAGGTCCAAAAAGTATAGCCAAATCCGTAAAAGGAATCAGAGCTTTGCATGAGGGAGATACATTCCTTAATTTAAAACAATTTCTTATATTTTGTTACAGCAAATTTTAATAACACAAACAATCCGTATTGTCATGCCAGTACCGAAGTACTGGCTACTGGGCTGGTGATACCCTCGGGGACTAATAGTCCACCAGCAGAGGCATCGACCCAGTGGTAGTAATTAAATTAACGGTACCAATTTTCTTGCACCAGATGCGCATTTCGACAAAACATGTCTCTTCAGTGATGCTCGTGGCCAAAATATTTGAAATCCAAAGCTTATATAAAAGATTGTTATTTAGATACAGACAACTTGATAATTGCCTTTAGTTTTTGAGAATTTTGTTTTTATTTGTCCATCTGTTACAGTCCCGACAAGTTTTTATCAGATTGTAAAACAGCCTAATGAGATGAAAAGTCATGACAAATCCTATCTTTGGAGAACAAATTTACCAACTTGTATTTTCAATATTTATCTTAGACTGATAATTCAGATGTGGCGAATCAGTCATTATCCATTGCTGAAAAATTGTTGTTGATAATAAGATTGAAATTGTGATAATATGATTGAAATGGACAGCTATTTTGTAATGTCTGGATCTTAAAGTGTATTACATTGGTAAAGTCACAAGGGACATGTATCAAATTTCCAGCTGCCGTAATCTACAACATATAAATACACAATTGTTTTATTTGCTCTATTAGAACTAAGTTTCAGTAGGCACACATTCCGAGGTCTTTCATAGATGACTATGCAGTATAGGCTTTGCTCATTGTTGAAGGCTGTACAATGACCTATAGTTGTTAATTTCTGTGTCATTTGATCTCTTTTGGAGAGTTGTCTCATTGGCAATCATACCACATCTTCTTTTTTTTTCCACATAGGGATCTGAAACCCTAGGAACAATTGATAAGAAATACAAAAACTGGGAGGTAAAATGTGGATCTGATTCCCTTGGAGGATTCTAGATCTAGATTTTTTGGCCCCACCATTTTTATACCTCTGTTGATTTCAGACCAAGATACCAGTGTGATGGGAGTCAGCAATAATGATTTGAAATAGCACCCAAAAAATGTGTCATTTTCAACATGTGACCTTGGAATTTCTGGATGACAGCAATTATGATTTATTTTCACACATTTCTTATAAGCTTGCATCAGCCATCTAGCTGAAAGATACAAATTGAGATGAATGCAACCCTGTATCACTTTCATCAAAAAATTTAATTTCAATTCCATCAGCAAAATGCATTAGTTTCAAGAGTACAAATACATACTTGTTTTATTTGAAAAGTCTGGACTATTATACTAGTAGTATTATAGTCCCAAGAAAAGTATAGAAATAATAGAATGCTTATAATATAACATCTATTTTTTGTCTGATCACTTTTAGAAAGTACATGCAAATTTCAGTAAAAATAAATGAGACTGAAACAAATAACTAAGTTCTCTCAGTATATTGTATTTGTTCAGAATGGTCTAATAGTAAATAGTGAGTGGTATTGCGTTTTTGAAAATGTTTATAAAATGAACTAATTCAGAATTTGTCTATTACAAATCATATCATCTGTTAGACAAAAGATGTCTTTACAAGAACTGGAGACTGAATGTGAGGCATTATTAAACTGTAGAAGGACATTTTAACATAGTTTTTGGTAAATGGCATTGGCAAAATAAAGATAGTTTTAGTCATGAGATTTGAATAGCTAATTCCTAGAAATACTGATAATTTGCATTATATGTCAATATACAACTTTACTACTAAGTTAATTAACAGGTCACACAATTTTCTTTGTGACAAGAGGTATATATTTAACCTTTTGTCACTATGGTACTTTTGAAGCAAACTTGGTACTCCAACAATAATTTAGTCAACAGTCAAAAAAGCTTGTACCACTTAGTAAAATTGTAAAAAACATTTATCTTAAGTTTTTTGTAAGCATTGGAAGGTAATATGCACTTTCCTAACATTTGTACATAGTGTTTAGATACTTCTACAAGTATTAATGCATGTTTGTTGCACAACCAACACTTTAATTGACATAAACCTTTTTAACTGATGCATGCACTGCAATCTCACTAGGGATTATGTGACAATCGGGTGTCATAACCCCAGTCTACTTGCAACATTTAGGAAACATAAACAAATTAAGTTGAGGATGAAATTCTATTGAAGTTGTACATCTGTGCCGACAAAAAAGTGAAAAAATGTTTTAATGATGTAAAGGGGGCTTGCTGCTGGGATAATATTAAGGTATACATTACGCCAATTTATTAAATCTACTAATTTAATTGGACCACCTAGGGTGTAACTTATAATTTATAGAAGATGAAGTGAAAAAATTCAACATAATTCATTGAAATTTATGTCTTGATATATTTTCCTTACATTATGGTCATTTTTTATAAGATCAATTTCAAGGAATATAAGGATATAATTATAAGGGAAAATGAAAAATGTTGTAAGATTTATTTTGTTTGGTAGATACATGAGGAAAGTTAATTAATGTTCTGTATTACTTAACACCTCTTCAGATGTGCAGCAATCAGACTTATGTAAGCTTGAATGGTGATACTGAATCTAACATTTTACTTGATTAAATACTATTAAATACTCCATGTATTAATTAACTGTTGCATCATTAAGTTTCTTATATTGCTGATTCCATCATGATTACATGTTTACAATTTTGCATGTGAAAATCCTTTTGGAAGCACAAAGTACTCACTTTGTCAGTCCGTCCCATCTATTTTTTCTGTTTGATGCAATGAATGGTTTGTGGATGCTAACTGGAGGACTTGAGCCACCTATTTTTGAGTTGAATAAATTATATACAGATAAAAAAAATATATGGAAAGGGAAAGGCAAATTGACTTTGGGGTCAACAGGTCAAGGTCTAAAGACTTGGATTAGAAACCATGAATGAACATTTATATTATCCTTATTCCTAATTTAAGTTTTTGTTGTTTTCTTTCATATTCCAAAATGTTTGGTTATTTTTTGTTTTAATAGTTTTTGCAGAGGTTTTGTTAAGATCTCCGTAACCTTAATGATGAATCTGGTAGCAGACTTGACCCCTGTACCAGACTCTTTAACATAGTTATATGTGAAATCTACATGGAATTATTAACTTGAACATTTCCTGGTATATATTTGATGACTTCTTTTACTGTGTGAAGCAATATAGTCACTTGACTTGACAGGTTATATTAATGGCATTGCTTAGTACTGAAGGTAATAGATAGAGTGCAACCTGTAGTACTATATGTTAAGTAGGATTTGTTCTACAAAGTACAATCCTTAGTACCTTTTTATTAAGCACAATTTCTTCTAAGTATTTCTAATGACAGAAAAAATATTATCAACATGAGTGTTGAGAACAATAATTCAGAAGTATTCTCTTCACAACCTTCTTATAACAATGATTAATAATACTGAAACAACATTAACACCAAATTCGAGGAAAAAAAACATTTATGCAATTACGTCATGTATTGGAGGGGAATAAATTTGACACATTAGGATTTAAACCTTGTTTTTTCTACAGACAGATAGTCATTTACAAATTCATCATCAAATTTATGAAATAATGAGCCTATCTGAATTGGCCATCAGAAATCTGGTGTGGCCATCAATTGTTTTACTTACACATGGTTGATAATCTAGTGCTACTAGCAGGTCAGTCAGTAATGGAATTTTGTCATAGAAATGGAAAATCAGCCAGGCCAGTGATATAATTTTGTATAATGATGCTTAACACTTTATAGAGTCGTGATCAATTATTGGTATCCATGTGTTTGTTTTCTCTTGTTTTGTCAACTGTTAAGTTTGATCTTTTATCGAGTTATAACTTAACATTGTTATTGTATGTTCCAGTGACAATGGCGATGTAATTCACTTGTCATAGATTCCAGAACAAGTGCGTACTGAATACAAAGCATGTTAAAAAAATCAGATAAAAGCACTTTTTTTCACAGATGAATTTCTGGTACATTGGTAATAGAATTTTCAAGCAGCAAAACAAGACAACTATGCAAGCATACCAATACATGATTAAAGTCATTTTTTCTCTCTTTTTATCTTGGTATAATGTTCAGATCAAGCCAAAGATGTGTATGCATTATGCTGATTATAATTAAGGGGGTAATATTTTTGTTGTTAGAAATAAGTTAGTTGAGCAGGTATTGACTAATAGGATGTTCCCCCACCAGCATTCTTAACTTGGAAAATTAGTTCAGCGTCCTTAAAATTTGTACTTTATCTCTTTGTACATATTGATTTGAATGGAAGTTCTTTACCTTAGAAAAATTGTATATATGCTCTTGATAGATATTTATTATGTAAAGGACGGTGTAAATAGTTAAGCTTGTAGCAATTTCATAGAAAATCTATTGATTTGTTTGCACAAATTTGATATACTCTTTACCAAAAAGAGATGAATATTTGGCAAACAAGATGGTAAAAATTCCTTTGATTCGTTTTGTATATTTGACTTAATGGATAATTTGAGAAAGTCTACCAATTTGATATTTCTAAAATGTTCTTGGCAGTGATCTAAGGGCAGGGGGTAAATATGCAACTCAGTGTCTTTGATTTGCTTACACAACTGAAATTCTTTTAAAATATCTATCCAAACATATGTAATTCACTTGTCATAGATATTCTTTGTACTCTCCGACAAGACAGAATATGTCTCAGGTGCACCTCAAATGAAGTTGATGATGAAAAACATTTTTTATTCTCATGTACATCATCACAAGATAAGAGAAATTATTTGAATTCCACTATTGACTTACTATGCCCAAACTTTAAGCATTTGATTCCTAGTCAAAAACTGATATGGCTTCTTAATGTAGAGAATCTTGATATTTTGATATCTGTCTGTGAGTTAATTGATGAAGATAAAATATAACTTTAAAGATAAATATTTAATCAGGCTTTCTGCACTAGGCACAAGGTTGGCATGGTGGGGTACAGGACACATCGTACAAGTTCTATTACCTTCTTGTTTGCGATATTATTATTTTTTTTATTAAACTGGTAATATTTTATCTTTTTTGTAATTTGTGCACTTTGGCATGTCAATTAGCATTGTCCCTTGGTGCCTCTTGCAGTTGTGTCACTTTAAATAGTACTGACTCCTCTGCACCAGGCACGAGGATGACATACCATTTATGTGCAACTTCTTACAATATCTTACCATATCATTAATGTCCCGAAACACATTTTAATATGCACCCTCCATGCCATATAGCACCGTCCCTAGGTGCCTCTTGCAGTTCAGCTAGATATATTTAGACTACTCGCAGTATTCTTTTTTGTTACTTTCCAGAGGTGTGCCTGAGACAAAGGTTTTATATATATACTAATATGTGATAACTGTTGTTTCTTATTTGTGTTTGTAACTTGTGTTGTTTATTATATTTGTAAAAGAATATTATATTACAATGATATTATATTATGCTCCTTGTGAGCCCATTTTATGGAAATTAAGCATCTTCTTCTTCTTCTTCTTCTTCATATGGGGAGATAACTCTTGAAAGATAGAAATCAGCTAATGTTTGACAGGGTGGCACTCAATAAGAACCAGTTTAGAATTAGAATTTGAAGTAATCATGACATTTAACATTTGTTTCTTTTGTAACAATTTACCAAGGTGTCAGGGATCAGAATTTTCTCTTGTTTACTTTTTTTCCACCCAGACAGCTGTTAATATTCCTCTTACTTCATTGTGATGTATTTGTTTTTTGATAAATAACCAATTAAAACTCAATCAATCAAACAAGAAAATGTAAGCATTAGATGAAGTTTTTGAGAAATTCAATCTTTTGACACATATTGGTTTAAAAGAACATGAAGTTCGCGGTAGTTTGTAAATGAAATGTGAAAATCCTTTAACGAGGGATCTGTCTATCACACTGTTACAGAATTATTGGATTCGTTATTACTTAAAATGTTAATTAGCACTTTTTAACTCGTTTGTGGCCAGGTTGGCTACATCTGTCTACGCAGTCTTCATTAGAATTGTTTTATTTCAGAACACACACTGACGTTACAGGGGAAAGTGTAAATGAACTTATCTTTTCGATCACTGACCCTATTCTTCTTCACTTTCAAAGAATAAAAGAAGAACAAAGGTGAATTTAAAGGGAAGACAGAATTGTCAGCCAGCATCACATAGAAATTAAAAGACAGCAAACACAACAAACAAATGCTTCTTGATAATTCAGACTGACCTTCTGTGAGTGCTATCTGCTAAGGGTAAGCATATCAATGTCAAGATTAATAAGACAGCAACCCAATAAAACAACATATTAAAAAATGACCTTGATAAAGGTTGAATTTCACCTATGAATTCAAAGCTTCCTTTCTATGTATTTGGAATTTTCCTCTTACTTTATATACGAAGTGAGTGAAAAGTCTTAGGCCACACCAATTTAATATCTTGTTCTACGGATTTTTGGACTCCAAAAATTGGGGCGAGCGAGCGATTTGAAAATTTTAATAAAAAAATATTTAATTTGCAAATTTTTGAGGCGAAGCTTAAAAAGTAAAGGCGAGCGATTATAATTTTTTTTTGTAAACATAAAATAGTAGGTTGTGACTATATTAAAACTTGATTTATCACTTGTACCTTGACATTCTTTAATTTATGAAGTATTTTTTCCCTGTTCAACAAGAAATAATTGAATAATTAAATCTGGTCTGTGTATGTGTGACTGACTATGAGACAATTCTCCATCCAAGTCATAATCGGGTTCAGAACAACCCCTTAATGTTAAACCAAGCACTTTAACAGTTTAATATTATTCAAAATAAGTGGACGCATCCCTCTTTTAGAAAAGTTTTTAAAAATATAATGTATTTCTCCTCTTGAGTAAAAAATTCTAAGTTGTCAAAGGTTTTGTATAGTAGCACTGTACAAATCCTTAGTATTTCTATTTTCTTTTCTACAACAGACTGAACAGTAAACATGGTAAAATGACCCCTTCAAGGCCCTTGTCTAAGGAAGGGTTGGTCCCAACCTGATAATAACAAACATAGGTCAAAGTACGGCCTTTTACACAGTGCTGATATCAGTGCTTTGATCAAGACCAACCAGCAGGTTACAATGTACCAAATAAAATTACATGGGCGCAGCCATTTTATGAAGGGAACATGACATAGAGATAAAAATAGATGGCTCTCTGTGATTGGTTGTTATATCTTTTATAAATTTTTCTTCTGGAAAGCATTATGAATGAAGTTTCATGCAAGCACAAATTTGTCCTAAAATGTATAGTATGAAATGCCGAAAATAATTTTTTTATGTTGCTCAAAATTAGGGAAAATTTTCTGCGAAATCGTCCGGTATCGTGAAAACCCCCAAAATTCACCAAGAAAAGCCATGGGACCATATATATTTGAGTGCGGTAAAATCACAAATAGATATAGAGCTTCAATTAGACAACAACAGATTTTCCATAATTAGTTTAATGAAAACGCCTTATTAGGAGATAATTGCTAAAAATAGCATTGCCGGCAACGGGGCCACCATTTAGTTCTTTATATCCTATAATGGTATCAAAATATGTCAAAAATTGTATTTACAGAAAGATTTAGACATCAAAAACGCTTTACTAGTGTTGTGATTTGTGTGAATAATTCCGTTTTCATGCTATAGTCTGTTTCTTATTTGCTTTCAAAATACGGGTAGGTACAGGATTTCATCGCCTTGGTGTGTTTTTTCTGTTTTTATCCAAAATTTGTCTTACAAGCTTGATAGCCATACATAGGCCTAACTTTTGGCGATACTTGTTTGATCTTGTCACATTACATGACACAGAAATCTTCGGATTTAACCCTCCCCCTTTTTGGTAAAAACGGCTCCAAGGGTATTTGCATACGCTTAACGATTTCGCATCATTCAAAACATTTACCATACTACTTGTATAGCTAATATAGACCACCAGAAGATGTTTTTTACGAAAAGAAGCTAAAATGTGCACATGTATCCGATTTATAAAGCTATAGTCCGTTTCAAAATAGTGAATTTATTTCATATTGAACTGGTCCGAATTTTTTATTTGTTTTTCAGTACAGTGTCACTCAAATTAAATTTTCTGTTGATCAATATCAGAAGCACATGATTACTTCGAAAAGGCAATACTAACAAAGAGGCAAAATATTACCCCTGCAACAAACAGTACCGTAATGTCTATAAAAATCAGTGTAATTTTTTACCAATTTTTAAACAGGGGTAAGCTCCAGAAATTAATTCCTGTGTATTATACAGTTAACAATGAAATATTTTGCATAGTAGAATGAAGTCAAACCATGTTCAAGTAACTAATGCGGCAAAAAAAATCAAATTTCAAAAATTGTTTATTACCGTATAGGTTACAATGTACCAAATAAAATTACATGGGCGCAGCCATTTTATGAAGGGAACATGACATAGAGATAAAAATAGATGGCTCTCTGTGATTGGTTGTTATATCTTTTATAAATTTTTCTTCTGGAAAGCATTATGAATGAAGTTTCATGCAAGCACAAATTTGTCCTAAAATGTATAGTATGAAATGCCGAAAATAATTTTTTTATGTTGCTCAAAATTAGGGAAAATTTTCTGCGAAATCGTCAGGTATCGTGAAAACCCCCAAAATTCACCAAGAAAAGCCATGGGACCATATATATTTGAGTGCGGTAAAATCACAAATAGATATAGAGCTTCAATTAGACAACAACAGATTTTTCCATAATTGGTTTAATGAAAACGCCTTATTAGGAGATAATTGCTAAAAAAAGCATTGCCGGCAACGGGGCCACCATTTAGTTCTTTATATCCTAGCTATAAGGGACCACAACTTAGTATTGTACACAATTCGAACAGGAAAACCAACGATCAAATTATATTTCCAAACGGGAAAATACCAATGAACCACATCAATAAACGATAAAAGCTGAACGACAGGTCTCTGAATCAACCAGGACAGGTGCACAAACCTGCAGCGGGTATGGCCGTCACCATACATTACAATTGCAGTTGAAGGCAAATCCTTCAGAAGTTCTTTGAACTTTATTTTAACAACGAACATTTTTTTTATAGGGAATATAAGTTAGGGGGAAAGAAACCAACGTTTTGTTCTGTACTGGTATTTCTATTTATATCAGAGCACTCCCACTTGGAAATAATTGGTTCCATGCTGAAACAAATATTCTCGAAGATATTTACAGTGTTGTGGGGGTGCTGATAGGTTTAAAATCGTCATAT
The DNA here is from genome assembly GCF_036588685.1 of Mytilus trossulus. NCBI lineage: Eukaryota > Metazoa > Mollusca > Bivalvia > Mytilida > Mytilidae > Mytilus > Mytilus trossulus. Next base: position 6,575,879 of record NC_086378.1, read on the forward strand.
AAAGGCTAGACTGTGATTTAAACAAAACAAATGTTGAGATCTTTATATAATATTTACAAAAAACGGTGCGGGAAATGGACATGATTTCATTTCAGGATGCGGGAAGCGGGAATATAATAAAAATAAAAAAAATCTGTTTTGAAAAAAATAGGTGCGGGCGGGTCGGTCGAACAAGGAATCAAATTGGTGTGGCCTTATCATAATTTAAAACCAAAAAGTTATTTTGATTTCAGAAAATTGTAGCCTAGATATCTTATTTTAGTTTTTATGAGTGTGTCACACTTATGTTCAATTTTTTTGTTCTTAGGTTCATTTGTCTAGTAATCCAACTATTAAATAGTTTCCATGATTTTGTTGATATTTGTGCCTAGTTTAAGAAAAGGGTTGGAAGTCTTTGTTGGTCACCTAAACTTTGGGTATAGCAAAAGTGCAGTATATAATTTGACAAAAAAGGTACAAATTTATCATAATTTGAAAATATGTCGACGAAATATAAGAACTGATTATAATTTAATGTATAGTGTTTAGTAGCTTGTAAAACAGTGACAGTTGTGACACATATTTACAGTTAATTGGACCAGCTATGTGCCCCGAGAGGCTGTCGCATAGCAGTTCACCACCTTACAGTCATGTAGTTTATCATGTATGTTTTGTTTCAAGCCTTTTCTGTAAAACTTAAAAACATTTGTGTTATATTTGTAGTAAATTTGTATTTTTTCTGTTTGGTTGAACATTTATTTAGACCTCCCACAAAATGAATAAATAAATAAAAGATGATATGTTTAGAGATAATATGACAAAATACATATTTTTTGTCAAAAATTTGTTTATAGTTAATAAATATGTTGGAGGCTTGATTTGACATCATAAGGGAGCAGTTTGTTTATATGAAGGTTTCTATGTAATATTTTTTCACTAACTGTAAGTACATGTACATATATGTTTGACAATGGAGTTATGTATACATGTATGTGTTACATAGGAGATAGGCTTGACATGTGATGTATATTGGTATCGGTACATCTAACTACCCAGGCATCTAGTGTACGATCTTTATTGTTTTTGTCTATTCTTGACTTGATGTACTTTTAGTCAACTTTATTAACTTTCGTCAGTAAAAAAAGGCTAAAAAAAATAGTCTAGAAATGTTTTTATCTGACAGCATCACTTAGTTCATGATAAAGTCACGTTTATGAAATAATCTGTTGGTATAAAATGATTTAAAAAGAAACTCAATATTGAAAAAAATGCATACTTTTAATTTTAACAGATATCTTGCATCTGCTTTGAAAAGAGTATATTTTAAACACCCTTTGTTATAACTAACCTTTCACGTCAGACTCAGTTGGAGGAAATAAAAGAATATTTGATAATGGCAGTTTTTAACAACCTTGACTGGCTGACATAATACAGCCCTGGCTTGGTCTCCTTTCAAGAACATTTTGTTCACCTTTATAATAGTTTATAAAATAAGATTTATAAAAAAATCCTGGTGCTGGAAAACTCTTTAATTATTCAAGAAATGATGACCTTTACGATAATGACCCCTTTCTTAATTTATAACTTCTTAGGCCAAACAAAAAAGTATGTGTGTTTACTGACAGATGCTGAAAACTGCTTCAGTAGGTAGGGAATTTCTTTTTATTTTTATTATTTTTTTACATTGAGTCTATGGGAGCCACAATGTGCTTAATAATAAAAAATGACCAAAAAACTTTAGGGTAGGTGATAAAAATTAGGGTAGGTAGGGTAACAACAGAAAACACACATCCTTTTTTGTTAGGCCTTAATTAAATATAAATTTTCCATTCCAATAATTTACTCTTTTCTTTACATGTAGCATCTGTGTTTATAACATAAATAGAAAATTATGATGGTTTTATGTCTTTTAAATTTGTAACTTTCTATTGTATATTTTATCAAGGGGAGTTAACCCATTTTGCAGAAAACAATTAAGAATGAGTTTTTTTTATGGCTGCATGTGTTGCTGTTTGTCCGTAATAAAAACATAGATTAATGGACATCTTGTTTGGTTTCAAATCCTTGACTATTTATCAGTGTTAAGATTTGTAACCTCCGTAATCAATGATCATATGAATCCCCACGGAGAAAAGTAAAAAGCAGAAAATTTGTGGGGAAACTGATAGTTAGATGGCTTGTCTAATAAATCAGAATAAAAAAAATCCTCAAGCTGGATTAGAAGCATTTGTTAACCAGATGTAAAACATTTACAAACATACATAGTTATTATGTGACAAGAATCTAATGTTTCAACAGATTTATAACAATTTATAGGTTCTGTAAAGCAATAGTCTTGTGATTAACTAACTTCTCCCGCTAAGCTCAATATGTTATTCCCCCAATGCTGCTGACTTTTAAAGGTACCAAGTCACTAGTATATGGATTTACTATTAGAAGACTGAATTTGTTGTTTTGTTCGTAGACACTACATTTACAAACTCCTCTTTTAGGAACTGTATCAGGGATGTTATACTGACTGTTATTTCGGTAGGTATTAAATATTACAAGGCATCTTATTATAACCCATTTTGGTTAGTTAAGCTTTACCAACTATAGGGCACTAATATAAAAAAGATGATGTGGCATGATTGCCAATGAGACAACTGTCCACAAGAGACCAAAATGATACAGACATTAACAACTATTATGTTGCCGTACAGCCTTCAACAATGAGCAAAGCCCATACTGCAGTCAGCTATAAAAGGCCCCAATAAGACAATGTAAATCAATACAAGCGAGAAAATGAGCAGACAATGACCTGTGTGTTCATCCTGGATGTATAGAATATTTTAGGGGCAACTTAGAATGATGTACTAGGCTAAAAATACCTTACTAGTAGTTGCAAAGAATTGACACTTATTTATTGCATGGAAGGAATTTGTTTATACACATTTTTATAATAAAAACCACTCATACCCCCACTGTCTAATGGTTTCTTTCACACCACAGCCACACACGATAGGTCATCTTATATTATTAAAAGGATAACTTTGCATTCTTTTTTTTAGGCTGATTCATCCCCCATTCCACAAAAATGTCTTTCTTCTCCTGAGGTCACTTTCATATTTGTAAAAGGGTACCCGAGTTCATATTTAATTTATTGTTTATAAAAAAGATAAAGATCACTAACGATTGGTTTTGAAAATTGCACTTTGGTCAATATTTTGTTGATAACATTACCAACCTTTTGTTTATTTTTCAATTTATTTTGATTGTGATCTTCATTTTCAATTTATTGGTCATTTAAATATTTTATGGTTTTGTTATATTACATGTTTTGTGACTAAAAAGTGTTTGGTCATTACCATAATTTGAGTGTGCTATTGTTGAGGTGTTGACCATGACTATATTATAATATAATTTTGTGTTTATTCTGGAAGTCTTTTAAATTCAGTTTTTGTACAAAGTGATAATTAAAACCATCAGTGGCCTTCTACGTGATATAATGGAATAAAGAATATAAAAAATGGTGTATGATTCATTATTAAAGCAAGAAGGCTCATACTAAGTTTTTCCAATGGTTATTTTTTAATGACTACTATAAAGTAGAATAACTTTAGGTAGGCATGGATTTGTCTTATTATAATATACTGAAAACTGAATTTGTTCAGAATCTTAAAAATACTATCTTTATGTGTGTACGTTTAAAATCTGTAGCTAAATTGAAATAAGGTTCCTCTGTAAAATGCATTCTCTGAATGTATTGAATGCCAGCAGTCTTTAATACATAAGTCAGCATCTGCAAAAATGTTTTAAATGAACAAAAAAAACCAGCAATGTTACTAGACAAGAAAGAACATGTGGGTATTTTAAAAGATGTCATTACATCTCATTTATCATAACTGGACGGGAGGAAATATGTGGTTTTCCTGACCATTGAACTGGACAGACCACCACTAATAAAGAGGAAAGGAAATTTGATGTGTTTATACCTGTTTAATTACTTGCAATTAATTTCCAATAAAGGAAATCCATTTCAGGACTGAAATCCAACACCACTATTCATAGCTATTTGTGGTTACAATAAAAACTAGAACACTTACTTCACAATAGAGTGTAAATAATTGACCATCATTAATTAATTATTAACAGATACTTATTCTAGGTCAAGCGTAAGTAAAATTATGTCATTTTGGGATTGGAAAATAAACAAGTATTGTTAGTAGATTATTTAATTATCAAACCAGGTGTGAAATAGGTACTAAGATACTTGAAGGGATACCTGTACTTTTACAAAGTACAACGCCAGTATTAGCTCTTTCAATTTGGTACTTACTTTTTATTTTGATACTTGAAAGTGTACTTGAGATTTTCAAAGTTTCTTGAAGAAAGCATGAAACCAATTGAAGTTGTACAAAAAGTTCAAAATCTTTGAAAAAATATAATCTTAGTTGATATAGGAAATTTAAAGTGATAATGATAATATTATTTGTAATAATATTATTTGTAATAATCAATTATAGTGATAGGGCATGTAGGGTGTTGATTTGAAAATTAAATTATAAACAAATATTATTATTCCAATCAATCCTACTTGACAGAAAAAAACATCTTTCAATACCAAATTGTAATTTTTTCCCAGATTGAATTGAAATGTGTTGTACTAGTATTTTTAAATGAGAAGAGTATATTGATATGAATTGTGATTTCTGGGTATTTTTTTTCTGGATTTTATGGTTAAACAATGCTTAATTATCAACCATAAAAAATAAATACAAATTATAAATGTAGATTTATAACTCAATGTGATCCTTTTAAAAAGGTGTATTGAGGTTGATTTAAGTCATAGAAAGGGTGTTCAGGATGTTTCCATTTCTAATCCTTTCTCTAAGGCTGTTATTGTAAAGTATAGTCCATCTGTGTCTCTGTGATAGGAGATTTAAGTCTGCATACTTAGGCATTAACATACATGGTTGACCATTTTGTCTGACCTATGTAATATATTCCTTTTTCTGAATAAGTGGTGTCTTCCTTTAAAGCTCCAACACCTAATTGTCTGACATATACTTAATATATAGTTATTCCTGAGGTGGGTGAAATCTGCTTGCATAACAAAAAATAGTCATGAGCTTAAATGTTTTATATTTGGTCATGGTACACTTTTAGATTCCTGAATTATTGTCAGATATGTATCTGGAAGAATTTCAATTTACTGCTACATGTACAAAAATTACTTATTTTTTTATTGCATATTTGTCTTAACTGTTGTACAATTTCAAATAAAAAATATGTATTAATTTTTTTATTAACAAATATTATTTATGTTGTAGATAATGAATGAAAATATGTTATCTACCAGAGCAATGTAACTTATTTGGCCATGTGCACAGTTTACAGTTTCACTTTCAGATAGAATAAGAAAAACATATTTTTGAAAATGTTCCTATACCTATAATAATACCCTACACCAGAGGCATATATACACTGTATATATGTCTCTGCCTACATGTATAATAATACTTGCAATTTACAGAATAAGTGGTCTTGTAATGAGACAGAGGAATAGTAAAAGCAAAAAACAGATTTCGTATATTTTTCATAGATTATAAAGTCAACTTATTGTTAGAAGCAAAACTGCTTTTATAAAGAAATGGATATAAAAATATGATTTAACCCAATCTTTGATAATAAGGAAAGGAGACATGGGGTATAATAATTGGCAATAAAACAGGAACCCTGTCTTAATATGTAAAATAATAAAAACATCCAGAACCCGTCTAAAGTTTCTACAATTCTTTTGAAATATTGAATTTTGTATAATTTCCTTAAAAAAATAATCACTACCAAAACAGAGTTTAAAAGTATATGAAAATGATAAATATATTGATATAATGGATTAAGGTATAAATAATGGACAGAGAGAGATAAATAATGTGTTTGAAACTATATTAACTTGGTCCCAGACATATCAAATTTACTTAGGATGACTAAAATGCACTCATCATGCAATCTCGTGTGACAACGCCAACTTAATAAATTTAATATTTATATTTTATATCAAACAACTTAATTATTTGGGTTGTCTGTATATTTTTATGTGGATTAAACTTTTATAAGGTCATATAAGACGATGTTAATATACTCTTGATATTGTGTTAGAACTGTCAACAGAATATTTTCAGTGATTTATGTATTTTTCTCAAGTGATCGTTTTTCTGTATAAATGTTTTAAGGTGTGTAAGTCTATAGCAGGGTATTTTTATCTGCACTGAAACTTCACTCACGGTTACAAAGCAAAATTTAAGTTAAATAATTAGGTTTATAAAATCAAAATGAATTAAGTTGTCCAAATATGTATTTACATGTTTTGAATGAACCTGGGATGGTTTGTGTCTCTATTATTTTGGGCACAGGACCTTTGCGCTTTTTTACCTGTAAAACGATAGGACATTTGCGCTTCAAATACTATGGACATTTGCGCTTTTAATTTTGATTCACCTGTATTAAATTGACCGGACATTTGCGCTTTTTACCTAAAGTGGTCTACCTGTAATCTTAATGAGAAGTAATCATTAAGTTAAAAAAAATAACTTATATTTGTCATTATAGTTAGTTCACATTTACACAGTCTTGAACATGGAGTTTAAAGTTATAGAGACTAGTAAATGAAAAAAATGTTTATGATTAGGTACATTAATGAACAGGCTCCCCAAACAAGAATTGAGAAGTAGAAACTCGATCATTTATTTAAGTACCAATCAGGACAGATAACAAGAGCAAGATTTGTCCACTCATTGGGCTTCGAATATCAAGCTATAATTGACCTGTAATTGTGATGACAGTACATGCATGGTTTTATTTCATAAGAATGTGTACTTTTAGCTGTACATAAACTTTTAAACAAATATCAACAATATGACATGTTTGTGCTATGAAATGATTTTTAAACTTTTAACCATAAAGAATGACTTTAACTCTGCCCGGTCAAACCTGCCGGTCCCAAGCCCGGATAAAAGAAAAGGGAAGTCATAGATATATATATAAAAAAAGCGCAAATGTCCTATGTGAAAAGCGCAAATGTCCATTTTTAAAAAGCGCAAATGTCCTATGTTTTGAAGCGCAAGTGTCCACAAAAAAAAGCGCAAATGTCCTATGAAAAAGCGCAAATGTCCCGTGCCGATTATTTTAAGATATAATATTTGACATTTATTTTTTAACAAGAGTAATTGAGTCTTCTTCAAAGAAAACTATTAAGAAGCCATATTTAAATTTCAGACAGACAATATAATATACTGTCTGGTCCAGGGGACAGAAATATGAAATAGTTAGGAGTTTCTTATTGTGACTTTTTGATGTCCTAAATATGATCTTATCTACAAAACATGCTTCCTTCTCCTTCTTTACATCAAATAATAAAAATCGTCAAAAACCCTTTGTCTAAAATATTGTAAGTGTCCCGTTATATTAAAATTCTTTTAATCCCTGAATAAATTATCCAATTTCAAAGCTTTGAAAATTTATTCCTGGTGTAATTATTTCCAGCAAGGCTATTATAATTGGTATGGTTGATTAAACATGGTACATACCAATAGAAATAGCCATCACTTTAAAAATTGGCCTGAAAAACTTCTTTTGACAGTTTATAAAATAGAAATATAAAACTGACAAATTACTGTTTTGTAGCTTGTATCATGCATAAAAAGAATAAATATAATTTGTATTAAAAGTGTAGAAAAGCCATAACTCATGTGAAAACAAGTGTCATCTTGAGATAAAGCAAATGGGACAGGGGTATAAATGTCCAGTCTTGTGAATAAAAACGTTAAATACAAAAGGGCTCCTATGTTTTTTTATGGCCATTGAGTTTTCATTGGATTTTAATAAGTACAAAAATGAGACTTTATCAACAGTCTCTCAATGGCTGACCAAAACCCTGTGACAATTTAAAGCTATGTTTTTAACTTTGTTACTACATTGACAAAAGAGTTCTAGTGATTTTGATCTAAGATTAGATTGTTTCGACCACCGATGATGGTGATCAGAGAAAAGGGTGGAAGATTTATGGCGAGATTATTGTGATCTACTCCCATCTATGTTATTAAGTCAAACGAAGGCTACTTTTTAAAATTCTAAAAAATCTCATATTCTCACAACCCCTAACATTACGACTACAAAATTACAAGGGTTTTAGTCCTAACATATAGCTTGACAAATAAACTGCTGTATTCTTTTCTCATAACATCATTTTAAGGATTGAATTTACCAATAACTTTTTAAAGTACTTTTGTGAAGCCTAAAACATTTAAAAAAAAAAATGAACTTCCCACTTAAGTTGTACACGGCTACTTTTAAACAGTTATGACAATCATATCAACATTCAGTAATAATCCCAGAGTATGGAGATGTTTCCGTCATTTGGCTGAGTTATTGAGTAGTCAAGACATATACAAACTCTTAAACACCTGTGATATAAGTCAGGAAAAGTTAGGAGTGATACAAGTAGGGAGTGATATAAGTTAGGACAAGTAGGGAGTGATATAAGTTGGGACAATTTAGGACTGATATAAGTCAGGACAAGTATGGAGTGATACAAGTTAGGACAAGTTTGGAGTGATATAAGTTAGGACAAGTTGGGACTGATATAAGTCAGGACAAGTTGGGAGTGATACAAGTCAGGATATTTAGCTGGTAGTGAAAAAATGCCAGGACAAGTTGGAACTGATATAAGTGTGGACAAGTTGGGAATGATACAAGTCAGGACAAGTTGGGAATAACATAAGTCAGAGCAAGTTGGGAATGATATAAGTCAGGATAAGTTGGGAGTGAAATAAGCCAGGACAAGTTGGGAGTGATATAAGTCAGGAAAAGTTGGGAGTGATATAAGTCAGGACAAGTTGGGAGTGAAATAAGTCAGGACAAGTTGGAAGTGGTATAAACCAGGACAAGTTGGGAGTGATATAAGTCAGGACAAGTTGGAAGTGATATAAGTCAGGACAAGTTGGGAGTGATACAAGTCAGGACAAGTTTGGAGTGATATAAGTCAGGACAAGTTGGAGTGAAATAAGTCAGGATTAGTTGGGAGTGATATAAACCAGGACAAGTTGGGAGTGATACAAGTCAGGACAAGTTGGGAGTGATATAAACCAGAACAAGTTGGGAGTGAAATAAGTCAGGACAAGTTGGGAGTGATATAAGTCAGGATAAGTTAGGAGTGATATAAACCAGGACAAGTTGGGAGTGATATAAACCAGGACAAGTTGGGAGTGATATAAACCAGGACAAGTTGGGAGTGATATAAGTCAGGATAAGTTGGGAGTGATTTAAACCAGGACATGTTGGGAATATTATAAACCAGGACAAGTTGGGAGTGTCATATATGTCCGGACAAGTTTGTTAGTTTGATATTGATGTTTAACAGTGTTATTTCTTTGTCTCCTTTGAATTAATTTGTGTTCATTGCTGTTGTATATAGAAATGACAAAAAAAAACCAACTCACATGAAATATTTATTTTAATGCTATAAAAGATATAGTCTTATTGTAAGAAACCCATAACAATGGTAAAAGTAAATAAAGATTGATTTGATTTACAATGATAATTACACCCTGAGCATTAAGTTGTTTGTTGCCGATATTTGGTCAGCATACACATTAAACGGTTAATTGATACACATTATACTTTCACATTGAAAATAACTATAACTGGTATGACAATATTCATCTGACAATGACCTATAATCAAGTATTATATAGAATTGACATTTTAATGTAAGTTTTATAGTTATATTCCCTTAATTGCAGCATTTTAATCTCAACTTCAATTAATATTTAATGTTATGTCCTGGTGAATTGCCCATTTACAAGGTAAACAGTTTTGAATTATTCATTTTCTGAAATTATAATATTTTATTTTGGACTTCTGACATTTATCTGCGACCTTGAACTATATTTATACTGTGGATGTAAGGAAATTTGCATCTTCAATTGCAACATGACATTTCTGTAACCTTGTGTCAAATTGTAGTGGTCAATCAATGGTCAGTTTCTCTGTTAAGAATATTCCATGATCCATCTGTTTTATTTCTTTGGTAGTATTAAAGTTGACTGATTAGACAAATTGTTTCAAGGAAAATAAAGGGGGCGGTGGAAGTCATCAGAAACTCAGATTTGACCTTTGATAATTAGATTCATTTCAAATTAAACAAAATATGATAGGTTCGATGTCCAATGATGTAAGTATTATTTAAACCATGGAAATTAAATTAAATTAACATAAACTTGATTATCCATTCAGACATGATTTGATCTGTCCAATAACATCAGCTAAATATATAGTAAATACAGAAAATAAGAATAATGTAACTTTACAGAGTCTGACAATGAAAATGAATATCTTCATGGGAACATTTTCAGCTATAATATTTATTTATGGTGATCTGAAAGCTCATCAGACTCAGAGGCAGAATTAGGGGGGGCAGGGGGCCTGCCCCCCCCCCCCTTTTTAGAAAAAAATTTTGTTTGCTAATAAAGGGAATCACTGAAGCGTGACGAGATTGGGCCCCCCTCTTATGAAAAATTCTCGATCTGCCACTGAGACTTGTATGATTACCCAGAACTAAATAATTCACCTGTTTGATACATGAACATGTGTCCATGAAGAAGTGGAATGTTAGTCAATTTGGCATGAGTTTTCCCATTGATATTAACTTTCAGAAGCATATCTGTGAAAGGTGTTTGGTACTCACATGTTTCTTTAAAATATGCTTGAAATATGTCCAGCTCCTTGATCTTAGAATTCCATTATATGACTTTGACATGGATAAGTCTAAATGGACAAATGTTTAATCAGTAAATGTCAGTCCAGTTTTGTTGGTCTTAATGTTACTTTGACCTGACAAAGGTCACATTAACTCAATCTTTTGTATGCAAGTGAAATATCTTATCTCTGTTTTGAAGTTTTACATGACTTTTTATGTTAAATTCTGATGTTCTATGGTTTTCAAACAATTTAATTTGACTGTCATGTGATCTTTTGACTTTCTCTAACTTTTGACCCAATGACAAATATAATCAGGCCTTAAAATGTCCAACATAGCAAAATGAGCTGTGAGGATATTGAAGTGAGAAAAAAAACCATGTAAAATGGAAAAGGGTAGCTCTTTGGCTGTTGGCATTATTAAATTATTAAAATGTAAGTTTTCAATTATAATACCCCAAAATTCTCCTTTCCATTGGATGAAGTTATACATCCTGCCATCTGTCTATAGGTTGTAGTATGGTTTACCACTTTGACCATGTGCTTGTATCCTCAACTTTGATGGACATGTTAACAAGTTTTCTTTGGTAACAAAATTTGTAGGAATTTAAAAAACATATGTCCGATCAGTGTTAAAACTGTATCGTGTTTCATTTTGTGAAATGTTAGACCAATCTGAATACACTGTAAAGCATCTGCCGACTTATTAAACTTCATGACCCCCGTGATTTATGGGTTCCCAAGTTCGTCATTTAAAAAAGTGGTAAACAGATTGTTTGTTTCTAAACGGAAATTGCCGTAAAAAGCGTGCAAGGCTGTTAAACATGTATATGTATCTTTTACATATCATATTGGCAATAAAAACAACTTATAAACCACAAAAAGGCAGCACAGAAAAGGAACAATTATAATAGAATTTGATTTGAAATTAAATGAAAACATTTGTTAATAACATGTAAGATTGAATTGACAACAGAATAGATCTTTTGTAATATTTTATTTTCTGTGCCCGCTATAACTTTTGTCCGTCGGAGTGACAATGACTGTATTATATTACAGGGTTATTGAGGGTTTGATGGGTTACTTAGAACCATTGCCCTCAGACACAAAGAAAACGGTAGACTTGTTTTCATAGATTGAGTGTTCAGTCAACAATTATTGGTGACTTTATTGCATTTTTTCACGGAGAAAGTCGAGCGTTTTGTGATTTTTGTTGTTATTAGTTATAACTCTGCGTTGAATACATGTAATTATGTTTTCAGTGAATGTAGAGAATAAGTAGGGTGTAATGAGGTGAAGGACAGGTGTTAAGATCTCCGTCGCGTGCCCTCTGATAGCTTTATCACTTCCTGCTTGACTTTATATGGAAAAAAAATATTGGCTTTTTGTCAATAATAAAAAGTTAGAATCGTCAAGTAGTTTGAAGTTCACTTAGCAATGATTATAAAAATGTCAGCCGTTCCTTAGACCCATTGGGACATTTTAGATTACATAGGGTATTGACCTTTTTTACTGCTGTGTATCCATTAGGAAATCGTAAATTTGTAACAATCATTATTTAAAAAAAATTAGGAAGAAAAATTAGGTTTAGGTCCAACATTGGTACGAGATTTGGACAGCTGATTTTGCTTATAGATATAAGAAGATGTGGTATGAGTAGCAATGAGACATTACTCTCCATCCAAGTCACAATTTATAAAAGTATTTCATGGTCAAAATTTGAGAGCAAAATTTTTATCATAGTTACAAAGCAAAAAAATATATCCAGATGTGTATTGCATATCAGGATACTAAAATTTCTTCAATATTTATTTTTGAAGTAGGTGCAGTTATTATTGTCTATGAAAGGTTCTTTGTACTTTTCGTCAATATTTGGTGGTATAAGTGTTTTTTAAGTTTAATATGAGGTCATACACATCTCCATTTCAAACAGGATTACTCTTTTGCATGTTCAACACAAATTAAAGAACATTTCATTACAGAACTATTCTGAAATAGAACACCATAGATGTTCTATAACTTGGAGCAATTAATCCTGCTTTGTGCTGACTTGTATAACTTTTAATGAGAATACTTGAATGAAAATAAAAGCAATGTATCAAATCATTTGACTTTTTTCCATCTTTATTTCTAGGTATTAACCCAACTGCTTTGTGAATGAAAGAACCAGATTTGAGACATCAAAAGAAAGTATTTGATATCAAAGGATTCAGGTTAATTACAGGTTAATTACAGGTGAGCCAGGTATAATGCATGTTGCATGTTAATTTTGTACAATATTGAAGGATTAGATTGTCCAGTGAGAGAAATGATTTCTGTTGGTCACTATGTTATATAGAAATGTATCGTGTGGCATTTTTCTATTGTAGAAATGACAATTGAAGCTAATAAGTCCAATGTTAACATATGGTCATTTCTTAACAAGATTTTTTTACTATTTTCAATGAATAAACTAGTTTATTAAAATGAATTAAGTATTCAAAACGACTTCACTGTGACATATTTGATATAGGATTCTATTAAAAAAGACAGATAAAAATAATGTTAAGGTGAAAAAAGGTGAGAAAATAAGTTTTAGTACATGGGATTATGCACATATATAAAGCAGTTGTTACATGTACAGAAATAATGTTAAGGCAAGCGCATAAAAACAGTACAATACACATACATCTGTTACAGATTTTATATATATGCATTTATACAATTTTATATATTTTATAAAGAAAATAAGTTAACTAAGAGTTTTTCATCTTATTGTTAGAACTTGGTTGAAGCCACGCAGCCAGGTCATATGTCTCTTGTATAAAGGTCAAATCCAGCTTCTGCTGTTGAGTTTAGACATTCATCTTTTTACTTGAAAGATACAGTAATACTGCTGGTCATCTTTCTGTTATCTGACCATAAAGATTTAGTTAAACTATTAGTCCTTCTGCCTCCTGTATTGCTTGTCTTTGTTTCAACATCTATTTTTTGGGAACAGTCACTTACTGGTGTTGGTTAAAGGTGTGGTTTTTGTACCGTCCCTTATTTTAAGATGTTCCTGAAATCAATGTCATATATGATTGAAATTTTTTATTGGTTTTGAATATATCTACTCTAATTAGAAAACAAATTTGACCTTTATCTTTATACTTGTTCCATGATATAAAAATAAATCTGTTTCTGTATTTACATTTGATTACCAGAGTAAGACTGGTAACATAGTCATTATTCTTTAAGTAAGCTCATCAGAACAGGATTTTAATGAACCTTTATGAGTTTTTTTGGTGAAATAATAGAATCACATTAATTTCAATCAAAGTTTTAAGTCTTAATGTGCTCATCAAGCGGAAAGTTCTATAAATGTTTGAAATTAAATTGTCAGTAGCAGTTGTTTCATCTTGGCAGTGAAACTAAAAGTGATAAACAAAAAATTCAATCAGATTTCAAATTTGTCTGTTGGTGGTATATTCATCTAAAAGTTTTAAATTTGAATCTTGTTAATTTTTCTACGTGTTGCAGTACTATTTTGATGGCCTGTTAGTTTCAGTTTATTTTTGTAACATTTAGGAGATAACTGTATTGTATTTTAAGCTCCGACGGCATCAATTGGGGATTTGATGGTCGCAAATTAAGTTTACTGGCGACGCGTTAGCGGAGACAGTAAACGGGTATTTGCGACCATCAAATCCCAAATTGATGCCGTCGGAGCTTAAAAGACAATATTGTTATCTCCATTCTAATGAAACTGACAGAAAACAACGTTAAAACATGTATTTAAAATCTGTCATATGCCGTCTGCGCTTGCGCGTACGTCCCATAACATCAATTGTCAATTGATGCCATGTAAGAAAGTGACGTTATCCAATCAAAATGAACGTTACAAACGTTGTTGCATTAGAATATGCCATTACCATATTTGTAACCCACACATCAGAGGTTTATATTGTTTTGTATCCATCATATTTTTGTCAAATTCCACATTTCCATTCTCAATTTTATTTAGTCAAATTACCAATAAAAGACATATAAAGAGTTTTGTTAAACTGTATTTCACCCCTATACAGCATCACTTGAAATTTCACTGTGTTTAGCATGGTTTCTCTTCAAACAGTTTCATAAATTTGTTACTGTCTTCTATATTAATCCGATACAGATCCAGGATTTGATAAAAAAAAAAAAAAAGAGGGGGGGGGCACCAATTTTTGGTGGAACAGGTAACAAATCTTGATTAACCATAAACTAACATCTGGAAGGAAATTGGGCGTTCAGGTACAGGTAAATAAACCTGCGGTTTGATAGTTAAATTTTGTTTCTTTTTATCAATGCAACAATTGCACTTTTGATATATCTTAAAATCAGTATTTAGTGCAAATGCATGTTAACAGGTGATAATTTACCTGACATGTTATTTTAACCTATCAATTTCTTAATGAGCCATTTAAATGTCTGATTGTGAAAAGTTCAACCAATATTATAAGTAACTGTAAAATCTTTGAAAGATTATGCTTTATTTACATTTAGTTTTCCAGAAATGGGATTAAATCCCCGTTTCCGAATTTTCTCCATTACAATCCAATTCAATCCTTCATCTACTAATCTGAGAACTGACTTACTTTTTAAAAAAAAGTTATAAAAGTATAAAAATATGAAATGCACAGTAGCAGATCCAGAGGGGAGGTTCCTATGGTTGGAATTCCCCCTTTTTTGGACAATCAATGCATTTGAATGGGTACAGATAGTTGGAACCCCCCTTTTCAAAATGACTGGATCCGCCCCTGATGCATTCATAAAACTTCTTTGAATCATAATACACTCTGGCACTTGTTCATACCAATATGCTAATTTAAAAGAAGAAGACATTTGTATTTTCTTCAAAAGGAAATATTTATTATTAAAAAATCTGATTTATTCAAATCCATATTACTTTGAATGGGTTATTAAAATAAATAATTCTTGCCTAATGGGAATATTAACATGACGGTAAATATTATGATGAAAAATTCAATTTTGAATATAAAATATTAGTCATGTGTAATGTAGCTATATACCCTCCTGCGTATTTTAAGTGTTTTTGTTAGATTTTTAGGAAGACGTTAAATGAAGTGTAATTATAACAAAAGATACCATGATTCAAATGCATATTAATTACATAATTATGCATCAAAGTAGAAAATTTTAAATGGTTTTTCATTAAAACTTTGAAAAATTTGATAACTTGCTGTTTTGGTTTTATTAAATTAAATATGATTGGAGTTTTGTTGTAACCTAAGGTTATTCATATTTCTGTGTGATCAGAAAGGGATTCCAGCTGTGGGTAGTTCTGTGTATAAATGGCTGCTTTCTGTTCTCACAAGTCTCTGATTGTGTCCTGTCTGAGCATACTCCAGAGAGTCCAGCAATTTAAACTAAAATTCATTTTATTATTCCAAGTAATTCATTCTATATTGTTTTATCTTGTGGTTTGGGGTATGCACTAAAACAAGGTATGAATAGGTAGACTGGATCTAGCCAAAATAATTGTATTTTCTTGAAAGGCTATTTTATTTTATTCTTTGGTGCTTCCTGTTTAAAGCAACATAAAAAAGCGTTAATCCCCTTTCTTTAGGAGGGAGATGTTGATACCTACCAAAGATAACTCACTAAAAAAGGGAAATGATAATGTCTACCAAATAAACATCAATTTAGCTGAAGTCAAATGATAAAGTGTTTATTAACATAGTTTTATTGTTGAGCCTGCGACTTTTGTCGCAGAAAGCTCGACATAGGGATAGTGATCCGGCGGATAAGGGGGCGGCGGTGTTAGCTCACTTCTTAAAAGCTATATATTTTAGAAGGTGGGAGACCTGGATGCTTCATACTTTGTATATGGATGCCTCATGTTAAGAAGTTTCCGTCAGTCACATGTCCAATGTCTTTGACCTCATTTTCATGGTTCAGTGACTACTTGAAAAAAAGTTAAGATTTTTTGTAATGTTAAATTCTCTCTTATTATAAGTAATAGGATAACTATATTTGGTATGTGCGTACATTGCAAGGTCCTCTTGCCCGTCAGACAGTTTGACCTCGACCTCATTCCATGGATCAGTGAACAAGGTTAAGTTTTGGTGGTCAAGTCCATATCTGAGATACTATAAGCAATAGGTCTAGTACATTCGGTGTATGGAAGCACTGTAAGGTGTACATGTCCAACTGGCAGGTGTCATCTGACCTTGACCTCATTTTCATGGTTCAGTGGTTATAGTTAAGTTTTTGTGTTTTGGTCTGTTTTTCTTATACTGCAATAGGTCTTCTATATTTTTTTATGGAATGGTTTTAATGTGTACATGTCTGTCTACCTGGCAGGTGTCATATGACCTTGACCTCATTTTATTGTTCAGTGGTCAAAGTTGAGTTTTGGCATTTTTTTTCTAAAACTATATGCAATAGGTCAATTATATTTGGTGTATGGAAATATTTCTTGATCTACATGTCAGTTGCGCAGGTTTTATTTGACCTTGACCTAATTTTTTACGGTTCATTGCTCAGTGTTAATCTTTTTTGTTTTGGTCTGTTTTTCTTAAACTATAAGCAATAAGTCAATTTTATTTGTTGTATGAAAGAATTGTTAGCTGTACATGTCTACCTGGCATGGTTCATCTGACCTTGACCTCATTTTCATGCTTCAAAGGTCAATGTTTAGTTTTCTTGGTTTATGATAAGTTTATGTGACAGTTGTAATAAAGCTTTATTATTAGGACTATCAACATATTATCAATGATTAGTAAAGAAGGGGAGACATTTCAGTGTGTGCACTCTTGTTTGATACCTAATGGATTGAAATAAGTCTTATGATATTCTTATTCTTTCTGTAAATGAATGCCAGGTAACTTTGTTATCTGTCAGGACTGTGATGTTATTGTAGGAAAATTTGTCTTTTTTAAAAACCTATTACTGATCATTACTTTACATTGAATTGGTATGTTTACTGTCCAGTTCCATTTAAGTTTTGCTTTACTTGATGAAACTCATTATTGTTTCGCATAAAAGGTGAAATTTGTTCCTTAATGATTCTGTGTTTTCAGTAAAGTTAATTGTTGAAGTTGCTTTTCTGTTAGAAAGTTCATATTACCATTGAAAACTGTATAGGCATGAACTGCAATACAGTTGTTTTGTGTCTACAGTACAGTCCATTTCTCTAAGACCTTGCTTTTTGTTTGAAGATAGCACATATTACGCTCTTAACTCAACTTCGAAGAGGGTAATATGTTTTAACTTTACAGTTACAGTCTGAAGTTCCATATCTCCTGCCCAGTCCATTTCTTTGTAGAGGCCTGGAAGCTGATTTTAATAGGATGACTGGTAGAAAGTTTATAGTACTTTGGGGGACTGTAATAGGTGTTAATTCTAGTGAGATCTATTACATAAACATGTATCCTCTTATTTCTATTTAACTAAACATCTGTCTATTGTATTGTGATATTCAGCATAATTAAAAAAAGAATTAAACAGAGATGCATGAGAAATTTGTTAAATATTTATATCAGTTGAATTTTACCAGATCAACTAATTGTATAACTAAATGAGATCATCAGGCGTTATCTGTTACTTTAAAGGAAATTAATTTTTTGCTTTCAGTCTACAAATAATTTTCTGTTTTACGATAATATTACATGCTGGTGTATTCATATATTAAAAAAGAGAAGATCTAAGTTTGACATATTTTGACTAGTTATTTTATTCTTTATTTTTCTACTCATAAAATAACACCTAAGTATAAGCCACACAAAAATTACTGGTAGTTTGTCTACAATATATATTTCATTTACATTAAATTGAATAAATATAAAAAAAAAAAGAAGATGTGGTATGATTGCCAATGAGACAACTCTCCACAAAAAGGTCACTGTACAGCCTTCAAAAATGAGCAAAGCCCATACCACAAAGTCAGCTATAAAAGTTTATCTTGGCCTTAACTATTTTTAAGGAATGAAATAATGTAGTCCTGATTTGGAATTATATTGCATTTATTTAAATACATGGCATTAAATAAAGCTTTACCATTTTATAGGTCACTTATTATTTTGATGAAGATGTGCAGTAAGTTGATCCAACTCACCTGTCTTTTTTACCTGATTGATTTGTCATAAAAAGATACAGATAGCCAAATTTTACCTGATTTTGATTATCAAAAGGTGCAGATAGCCCATTTACAGATGATTAAATTTAATTATTTCACATTCAGAAAAGAAAAGAAATTGGTCAAATAGCTAGCTATCATTGGCCAAGGGGTGGTCTGTTTCATAAACCTATTTAAATTTTTGTATAGAATTTCAAGTGAACAACATTTGAAATTTTTCAGTTAATTGACTCCATACAATTAAACAATAAGACTATTGAGGAAGCTTGTCAAAATGGTAAATTGTAAAAATCGACAGGTGGGCAACATCTCAACTAACATTGTTGGTCCAATATTTATATAGAGCTAAATATTAAGGTAGAATTTTGCCTGAAGCTGTAAAAGATATTGACGTATCATGGTATGTCACATGACTGTCCAGTGTTATAGTTTCATCTGGTTGCAGGAGGTAGCTAGGATATCATGGTATAGTTACATGAGTTTTCCAGTGTTATCTCTTCATTATAAAATTGAGAATGGAAATGGGGAATGTGTCAAAGAGACAACAACCCGACCAAATAAAAAAACAATATCAATAAGAATATCATGGTATGATGATACATGACTGTTTGTTTTCTTTCTCTTCTAGTTACAGGAGGCATTGAAGACCTGTTGGTGACCGTCTGTTGTGTCTGTTCTATGGTTGGGTTGTTGTCTCTCTGACACATTCTCCATTTCCATTCTCAATTTTATTGAGGAGATTTTTTATGGTGACCTGACTAAGTGACTTTCCAATTTAAACTTTGCCCCCAGCTGTAAAAGGCATTGATATATCAATGTATTGTCACATGACTTTCAGCAATTCAAAGACAAAGATCAGCACTTCAGACTTATTCCTAAGCAATGCTTAATTCACATTTGTATATATGCATCTTAGCTAGCCAAGGTTTACGATCCACTCCCAGTCCTCTCCATCCTTGGCAGATTGAGATAGAATTTTAGAGGCACAAAGTACTGATTTTCATTGGTTGCAGTGGTAACTGGCAGCATCCAATCAAAAAGCGCCTATAACATGATCATGTGTAAATGTAAAAATGGTAGGCAAAAAATTGCCACATGCTTATTGTCAAGAAGTTTTTCCCCTCCCCCCCAAAAAAAACATACGCCGATATTAAGTGACAATTTAAATGTTCCCTAATCACTCTATAGAAGTTCCTGTGCATGTTTTTCCCACAAATGCTGGAATGTATTTTCGTTTTCATCTCCACACTGAAGAGAGTTGAAGTGCTACCATTAGTCAAGAATAATGTATAAAGAATTGGTGTGACTTTAAATAACTGATAGATGGCGCAACATTGTTACCACAAATGTTGGCTTAATCTGCCAAGAGTGGAGAGGAGGAGAGCGGATCATAACCCTTGGCTAGCGAAGATGATAGTTATAAAGCATGTGTATCAGATAAAGACCATTCTGACAAAATCTTATTTTGAATTTCCTCTGTTAACATCTTCAAAAAGGTTTTGGTTGATGTCCTCTCAATCATACATTGGTTGCTAAAAGTAAGTCTTTTCTCATCAGGACATCTGAAACATTATTTTTGGTCACATAATTTCAGTCACTCGATAAAATCATGTTTGAGATTTCATTAACCTAATAGTGATCAGAGGTCTTTTTTTCTTGATGAAGCAAGTCTGTTGAACTAAGACATTGACCGATACGAAAAAAACAAAAAAGAATATATGACATTGGAAGCTTTATCACATGTGGGCTCTCAACATTTTGAATAAGTACAACTGACAGTACCATAGATTCCTAGATAGAAAAAAAATATCATTTCAAATGAACTGATAAATCCTCTCCTTTATAAAACCCAGCAGTTTTAATTTCATGTTTATCAAATATTCCCTCGGTGTGAAGTACGTACAGTTTGTCAGTGTTCTCTGCCACTGATCACATATATCATTGCTGTGGTTTGTATCAAAATATGATATGACATCATACCTGTAACCAGATCTTATTTTGTGGTCCAAAGTTTCTACCTGGTTTCAATTAATAGATGGTATCCACATGCTAAGTTTGTTCAGGATCTTCTAGACAATTTGTTAACAGTGATTTGATCAACTGACATATTATAATTATCCTACATTAGTTACTTGTCAAAATCTTATTGTAATTTAACATGAAATGATACATGATCTATACACTTTATTATTCTAAATTAATCAAGAAATTTGAATTTTATGACTTCAGGTGGTAAAAAGCTATTTGATGAGGTTGAAATTTCACACTCTTTGTGTACTGAGATGAATTGATGATTTATTGGAAAACATGAATTAATTGAGACGGGAAGCCGTAAAATCAAATTTGGTTGTGGAAACAATTTAAGTTTTATAATTGATTAGCAGAGTTGATGAATTTTAATGAGTTATCTCCCTTCCTTGGGGGTAAATATGGCAGACCTTTTGAACTTTTAAAGTTATCTCCCTTATTGTATTCTGTGGTAGTCCTTTTGAACTTTTAACTAGTCAAAATCTGGCAGCAAAATATTCTTTTCTGTCAACACATGATATGGTATTAAAATAATAAACAAAAAATATGACAATTAAAATCCTTGGCATGTTGGGAAATGAAATAAGGACATATTCCATTGGGTACAGACTGTATACTGGCACAAGTATTCAATGTCAGTCAGTGTAATCTGATTTATGATTTAATTAACCCTGCATCATTGATTTAAAATTATATAAACTGTGCAAGATTTTGAGAGATTTAATCTGCATGTCTGCAACAGGTGCAATAACATTATATGATTGATATTTGGTATTAAATACAAATTTACAATCAGATTTCATTCATAAATAGAGCATTTAGGGTGTAAAACAAGTTTACCGTGATCTTATAATGAACTGAGAGTCAATGTGTCAGGGCCTTATAAAGATTTATTTTAAGTTAAGTATAAATCTGTTCAATGTTGACCTTCTGTTTATTTTCAGATCAGTTTGGACTCCTACCAGTATCTTCTAGACAGTAACAGACCAACAGCTTAGTCAATAGACCTTGTATGGTCCAAATGTTTCTTAATGCTTGAAGGCTGGGAATAGGCTAGGTAGATACTACAGTATTTTTTTTTCTGTTAGACTAGACTAAATACCATAGAAATAGATTGAAAAAGAGAGGTATTGTTTTATCGAAAATTTATATACTTTAGATACAATAATTTCGGCATTTATGACAGTGATTGTAGAAGGACAAAATTTGAGTTTCATTATTAAGAATTCAGCTAATTGGAAATTTAAAGTGTTATTTTTCCAATTTCCAATTGCAATTTCCTCAATAATAAAACATAGAAAAAAATCAAAAATTTACATATATATATATACGTATCGGCTTTTCAAAAGTAAAACAAACATGCAAAACCCACTTTTTAAAAAAACAATATCCTTTTTTAGCTCTTCATGTAGAATCTGCTTCATATTATAGTAAAAATTATTAGCTTAAACACCCCAAAATTATTATTTAATTCTATTTACATTTTGAGATAAGCTATTTAATGAGGTATAGTGTGAGAAGAGGCTTAAAGCTGTTATGTGTTTGAGCTTACATAGTCCAACTGTACATGTGTGCAGCCTCAAGGTTAATATTGAAGATTAATGATCATGTAAGAAAGTAAATCTACAGGTTGTTCAAGTAATGCACATTTACAGACATTTAAGCCTATCAAGAATAACTAACATAAGTTGGAAGAGTTCAGTTTTATCCATGTTAGTATCTTTGTCAGTCTGATGGTTGTTAGTTGTACCTTGCTAGGTCCTGTCTGTCTGATCTGTTATCCAGTATCTATGTCGTTTAGATGGTTGTTAGTTGTACCTTGCTAGGTCCTGTTTGTCTGATCTGTTATCCAGTATCTATGTCGTTTAGATGGATGTTAGTTGTACCTTGCTAGGTCCTGTTTGTCTGATCTGTTATCCAGTATCTATGTCGTTTAGATGGATGTTAGTTGTACCTTGCTAGGTCCTGTTTGTCTGATCTGTTATCCAGTATCTATGTCGTTTAGATGGTTGTTAGTTGTACCTTGCTAGGTCCTGTTTGTCTGATCTGTTATCCAGTATCTATGTCGTTTAGATGGTTGTTAGTTGTACCTTGCTAGGTCCTGTTTGTCTGATCTGTTATCCAGTATCTATGTCGTTTAGATGGTTGTTAGTTAAACCTTGCTAGGTCCTGTCTGTCTGATCTGTTATCCAGTATCTATGTCGTTTAGATAGTTGTTAGTTGTACCTTGCTAGGTCCTGTCTGTCTGATCTGTTATCCAGTATCTATGTCGTTTAGATAGTTGTTAGTTGTACCTTGCTAGGTCCTGTTTGTCTGATCTGTTATCCAGTATCTATGTCGTTTAGATGGTTGTTAGTTGTACCTTACTAGGTCCTGTTTGTCTGATCTGTTATCCAGTATCTATGTCGTTTAGATGGTTGTTAGTTGTACCTTGCTAGGTCCTGTTTGTCCGATCTGTTATCCAGTATCTATGTCGTTTAGATGGTTGTTAGTTGTACCTTGCTAGGTCCTGTTTGTCTGATCTGTTATCCAGTATCTATGTCGTTTAGATGGTTGTTAGTTGTACCTTGCTAGGTCCTGTCTGTCTGATCTGTTATCCAGTATCTTATGTCGTTTAGATGGTTGTCAGTTAAACCTTCCTAGGTCCTGTTTGTCTGACCTGTTATCCAGTATCTTATGTCGTTTAGATGGTTGATAGTTAAACCTTACTAGGTCCTGTCTGTCTGATCTGTTATCCAGTATGTATGTCGTTTAGATGGTTGTTAGTTAAACCTTGCTAGGTCCTGTATGTCTGTCTGATTTGTTATCTAGCATCTTGACGTTATATAGAAGTAGCTGTCATAATGTTACATGATTTAATACATGTAGAATTCATTCAAACTGGCATCTAAGTTCTTTTTTGTTGATTGCAGGTGAATTTTGTGGTCCACACCTTAACACAGGTGTTATTTCATCTGATTCTTAGAATGTTGGTTGATCCTTTTAGAAGCTAATTATACATGGCAAGATTTGTATCAGTAAAAACTACAAAATAAAGTGACTAAATTATTCTTACTCTTTGCAAATAACGGTAATTCAATTCTCTTATGTTAATTTGCATATAAAAGTATTAAAGCAGTATGAGAGTGAAATATAAACTTTCTTACTCTTTGAAAATAACTAATTCTTACTTTTTGAAAATAACGATAATTCTTCTGCTATATATCTGTATGTAAGTTGCTAAGTTCGGTATTGAAGAAGAGAGAAAAACTTTCATAAGGAATAGCAAATGGTAAAAATTAAGAGTTTAAATTAGTTCAGGCGATCTATTTTGAAAGATGGGATGGCCTGTTGAACCAAATGTTGGAACAATTTTCCTCCTGTTATAACCCATGCTTTACCATAATGTTCGTGTTAGATATTTGTATCTATACAAGCATGATGTGTCATAACAACTTTATAGAATTATTCCAATTAACAGAACTTGCGACTAATGAAGTGTGAATGACTTTGATTAGAATCAGCTCTGCTGACTATCATTCACAGAAGGTGGTTTGAGCTTCTTCCAACACTTAGGTCAGCATGATTTGTAAAGTACAATGGGCTCATCTTGACCTAAAAAGTAAATTAGCATCAAAATCTGATTAGTTTTGTCTAAACCCTGAACAAATTTATATTTATTTTTACCTTTGAACAGTTAGAAATCTTATCATTTCAATATGTGTTTTCACAATTCACATTGGAACTGAGTTGCTGGCCAGCTTTGATGGTGAAATTTCACATATTCATTACATTTCTGTACCTTGGTGTTGGTCCATTAGCACAATTATAATCTCTAATTGAATTGAATATTTGTGGTCTTCATCAAGCATAGATTGATTATGTTTATACAGTATAGAGAGTGTGATATTAGGTTGTGGTTTCAGACAGGTTTAGTGCATGTTTTGGTCTGTAATTATAAACCTTGACATGCAACAAATATAACCATTTGTAATTTAATCTGTCAAATTTTAACAAAATAATATCAAATTCAGTTTCTTCTGATATTCAAATTAAATTGGTCTTTTTTATATGCAGGTTATCCAGTAGAGAAAGAAAAAAAGATTAAGGCCTATTACCTCTTGTGTCGAAGATCATTTTCATATAAACGAATTTTGATTCCTTCTAGAATTTATATTTTTTTGACAGGTTACCTTCTCTGTGGTATGACATCCTGGTACTTGGTCAAGCAAGAGCAATGTAAATAAGTAAATTCAAGATTTTAAGTTGAACAAATTTATGGGAAAGTTTACTGTTTAAATTCTTTCTATACATGACTAAATCATCAGAAAATTGTACGTTTTTCCCAAAAATTGCACCAATTATATATTTGATTTTACTTCTTTTGGTTGCTCGTAGTTATCGCAGTACCAGGATGTCTTAAAAATTCCACTGAGTAGGTAACCTGTCGAAAATTTTAGAATCTGGAATCAAAATTCAGTTACGGTATATGAAAATATTCTAATATTTATTGCAGCTACATCTATATCATTTGGACTTTGTTAATGTATTGTCAACCTACCACATATCCTTATAAGTATATGAAACTGAAATAACTTTATCTGAAAACCATAGAAACAAATGCTTTGAAATAGTCATATTGCTTTATAATTTATTGTGCTGATGTGTCTTTGCAGTAGGGTTCTTGTTTCATTAAAAATGGTAAAAGTGGCTTGGTTTTTGGTCTTATTTTTTTCTCATTGATTATGAGATGCTTGACTTTCTTTTTCTCCTAAAGAAATTTGAGTTGATGCGTGACTTATCAGATTTAAGTTTTGTTTTTGAGGTACGGTCTCATTGATGTTAACTGGAAATCTTTTTATTGAACTCTTATCTGGTACTTTTACCGCTCCTTCTTCACTCTTGCTGTCTTTCTACCATTTCTATGACGAACATTTTCCGAACCAGAATCATCCCTTTCCGCTAGTCAATTCTAGTAAAGGAGAGACCCCAAACACATTTTTGAGTTGGGTACATATATCTAGGCAAATAACACATGTATTTGTCAAAAAGATTAATAACTAGCATGACATTTTTTACACAAAACAGAATTGAATGAGAGAGATCAATAATTATAAAGTACATTAATCATAGTGAGACAGTGGTCATGTTATTCTGTTGTAGACAAGGGGTTAAGTCAGGCCGCCATCATCACACCTTGTCAATACCAGACCTTAGTAGTTGTTGTAGACAGGTGATGTAATTCGGTACAAAACATATGTTTGTACTTGTGGGAATTAACGACTCTGTCAAATCTATGTCCTCAAATTATTTTGTTTTGAAATTTAAGAAAAGTTAGATTTATCCTATTTGATAAACAAAAATAAATAAAAGTGCAAGCTTACTTATAATTTAAAAAAAAACATATGCTGCCAACCCCCAAAATGTGTAAATGATAAAATATGTACAGTTCAATGTTATATTCTTTTTAAAATATGATGTCCCTATGAACAGCTCTCTCCTATTCTTGGTGCTCTTTTGTCTTGGTTTCTTTCAGAATCGTTTGACATTTGATGCTTTTAAACTTAGTACAGATAATGGCAAAGCCAGAGATAAGATATCCTTTTGCTAACTCTCCTGAATTCTTTGACTCTGTTCACGCAGCCCATCAATATCAGAATTCTTTCAAAATCACAATACAAAACAGAGTATGACCCCTTTCAATGTGGCACAATGTGTGTGGTTTTTTTTCAATTGGGTCTCCAAACATCTTATGAGTTAGGTTGATTTCCAAATGGTGAATCCATAACAAATGCTTAAATAAATCTGTATTACATAAAAGAATGACAAATACTAGTATACATTGCTGAACAGTGCCATACATGTAGCACAAATAGATTTTAAATCTTATACTAAAATGACATCTATCTGATTGTGATCTTGTGGAAGTGAAAGCAGAATATTTGGGAAAAATTACTTTTTGTTTAAACAGATACTTGTGGACAGGTAAAAAAGAGAAAAAAATTGGGAAAAAAAGTCCTGTTTGAAAAATGATTTAAAATACTATAAGGGTTTGTATGAAGTAATTTTGTTGATACCAAACTGAACAATGAATTCTAAGATTATTCTTTCATTGTGAATTAGAGATTAATATAATCTTTTCATTGATAACAGAGTCTTTACCAGGTTTTCAAAATCCTGAAAAAAATATTTAAAAAAAACATTGTATAAATGAGATTCTTTAAAAGAATTTAAAATGAATTAAAATTATATTACTTGTTGAAATTGGCACCTGCTGAGATCCACTGAGATCCCAAGTCAACTGTTGTGTTGCCTTAACATGTGTACTAAGTTTGGCATTAATCCTTGTAATACATTGACAGTAATCTGGTCTGAGACCTGCCACCAGGACATGTTATAAACCATACACAGTTTGCCACATCTCCCTCAATCATTGTTTATTGTCATATGCCTGTGTATTGTCTCTATTGCTTAGCTTGTTTATCAATATTTATATAAATTAGCATTAGATTTTAAGATATCAAAATTAATTGCATTTGGGGAATTTTGAAGTGGCCAGATGAATTTTCTCACTTTTTATTTACAATAGAGCCCTGTTTCTGTAAGAATATGACCTGTTATACTTGTATAAAAATCACCAAAATATATATATTTAAATGACACCAAATAAAATTTGAATCGAATGAAAGTAAAATGCACTGAAAAATAAGAAAAAGGGTGCCAAAAAATTAAAAGAATTTGCATTATAAAAAATAAAAGAATGCTAGCCATGATGAGAATATTTACTGAAGATAATTAGTTTCATTTTTTCATTCCAGAACATTTTACAGAAAAGATATGTGTTTCTAGACAGCAGGTGTAATTGTGTACAAAGTTTTTGGCGGTAAGAACTAAGTTTGTCTTATGCAATACACTGTCGTTAATTGTTTTTATTACCTGTTTTATAGATATAAAACCTTTTGAAAATCTCACCTGTTATTTGGAGAGCAAATTTCCAACATGGATTTGTGAATTTACTGTGATTTCAAGTTTTCTCTGATCCAGTTAACTTTATTGCTCAATTCAAATTTGTATGTAACTAAACTAACTAACCCTATAGGGGTCCCAGGTGTTTCTGAAGATGAAAGGGGGATACCTATAGAGATGAAAGGTTCTACCTGACCAAGGTGTGAAGTCAATTAAGGATAATGAGATGATACCTACTGATCACTTCACACCTTGGTGTTTAATTTACTTATTGACACATGACTGTCACATGACTAGGAGGAGTCTCTAAGGAACATCTGTATCACCCCAGTAATACATCAATTTCTGGTAAATTACATTGAAAATTTAGGGGGGGCCTTGATGGCTTAATAGTCATAGTAGTTACGACTGATATCACTAGCCAGTCAACACTGAGGTTGTGAGTTCAAAACCTTGCTTGTGCGGGTGCACTCAACTCCAATCTTTATTGACTAGAATTGTAATATCAATTGAAGGTCCATGGTTTTCTCGGAGCAATCTGGCTTCCTCCATCTAAAAAAATGGTCACCACAAAATAGCCCAAAAGCAGTGCTAAAAAGTGGCATTAAAACACAAAAATCCAATCTAACCATGGATTTTTATTCCGATATGATGGTGGTTTTTTTCATAGGCTGATAATTAGCACAAATTTTTAATCTTTATTTAAGGTAACACGATACCGAATGGCATATCTCCCGATTTTCAAACTTTTTGGCACACGTGTTCTTTGAATCGAGTTACATTGGAATATGTAATAAAAAATGGGGGTCACCATTTTTGTTTTCTTGGTATTTTCATGAGAAAACGACAATTTTGGCGACAAATTTACTTAGGTATATAGGGGAAATGCCTATTTTTCGGCTTACTTTTTTAGATTTTCCAATGGATGGCTATGTTCTGATATACGGAGAAAAACAAAAAACTAACATAATATTCAGGATTGCATACTGAATCCATACACGTATAGAAACTTATATGTCACCATCCTTGTTTTTTTAGATAAATGGCTTCAAAGTTGATTGTTACCCTTAGAATTTGGCTGAAAATGTGTGACGTTATTGAATACAGAGTGTAACGTTATTCTTACTTAGAGAAATGGAAAATAAAATATGTGTCGGAATCTGAATGGTGTTTATTTTATTTACATTTCCCTTGTCGGGTGTCGTAAATTTCCTAGTAATGCAATATGAAATATTTCGTCCCGCTCATGGAAATTTCACTAAAATGAATTAACAATAATGTTGTCTGATTTTCACACCAAACGAGCATATTGTAATTCAGTGGTTGTGGTTTGTTTATGTGTAGTCTGTTTCCCGGCCGTTATTGAAATTCTTGGTTGACATTTGTATATTCCGAAGGCATACTGAATGTTTTACGGAGGGGACCAACCTAGTTTATTGTTTTTTTATAAATAAGGCCGTTAGTTTTCTCGTTTGAATTGTTTTACATTGTCATTTTGGGGCCTTTTATAGCTGGCTATGCGGTATAGGCTTTTCTCATTATTAAAGGCCGTACGATAACCTATAGTTGTTAATTTCTGTGTCATTTAGGTCTCTTGTGGATTGTTGTCTCATTGGCAGTCATACATCATCTTCTTTTTTTTTATATATACTTGAAACTTGCTGGTTGGTTCCACGTGAATCTTATAATAGACTAGTTCATGAATCACCGAAAGTAGGTACACATTAAATTCACGTAATTTTTTTAAATAAGATTATTCAAATAATATCTTAATTCTAAAATTTAATTAAAATCAGGGTGGTGTCATCGCTTCATCCATGCAGAAAAAGAGAACTTAAAACAATTTGATCTAGTTAACAGTTTTATAATTGCTCGGTTTTTGATGGTTGTTTAATATTCAGTGGCAAATAGTTCATGCATGTTCGGGACGATACAATACAATATTGAAAACAGTTGTTAATAAAAGACACATTTGATGCACCAGTCAAAAAAAGGTTGAACATTCTGTTAGTTGTGAAAATTATGAGTGAAAATTATGATTCTGATAAAATACACATTCTGAAAAATAAAATAATAAAACTCAAAGGATATTTCAGAACTCGATCATATTCTTAATTTCAGCTACATACGTAAGTATAGCGTACACTGTGTGGTGTAAATGTGTCAGTTGGTTGCTCAGCAAGTAAGACAAACATTGCAAACTGTACGCAACATTTCACAAAATGTCTTTCATTTGTGGAAAATTATTTACAAATCAAATCTTGAGATCAGTTATGTATTCTTTATAAGTAAAACAAACTGCGAAATATAAAGGTTCCAGCTTGAAATTCCACATTTATGAGATAGAAGCCGGAGTCTGAAGTCCGCGTGCCTTTTATATTTTATCAAAATGCCTAATCAAGCAACCTGCCATGAACAAAAATAAAGAAAATCTAGAAGATATGCCCAGCTTTAATATATGTTGTAACACCATGTACATAATTTAAACCCGAAGCAAAAAGACTGTAGTGCCAAATAATTAGCCGTAAACACCCTATATACCAAGTGCGGGATTGACGGTTGAGTGGACACAAGTGACACAATATGATGATACGTGCCTATTAGGATTTTGGTGACAAAACATCATACTTGAATATCTAGTTCATATAAAGAATTAGTTATTTGAAGATCTAAAATGAAGTAGCAATGTAAGCAAACTAACATTTCCGTAATTTTGTCTTTGGTGGAAAGTTGATAAGTTGGCAATTTTCCCGCACCACCTAATTTCATTATGGTTTGAATTTTCTACCGAAGAATAAAAGTTTTAAGACTTAAACAAATATTTACTAGAGACTGAATTGTTAGTGTGATACTTATACTACAAATACTTTGATGTTTTGTTGTCGTTAAGTAGATATAGGAAGATGTTGTGTGAGTGCCTATGAGACAACTCTCCATTCAAATAACAGTTTAGAAAAGTAAACCGTCATAGGTCAATGTACGGTCTTCAACACTGAGTCTTGGCTCCAGATTGCTTTCTTATAAACTGCATATCCCATATCATCCATTTATCATTTTAACAGGCAACTGTTTTAAAAATAAAATGTTCCATATAATTGTTTGCTTTATCTATACTTGTACTTTTACTAGTCTCACGTTACCCCACTTCCATAATGAGCAAGCGGAAACGTAAATATTTCTTTTTGCGTAAATGTTCGTAAACTGTTTTCTTTTAAATAGAAAAAATTAGAGGCAATGATTTGAAATTTAACAACTAAAGTTTCAAGTGACGGTGGTTAATTGTAGGATTGATTGCAGTTTGCTTTACGTCCAGTGACAAATAGATCATGCATGTAACATGTATGGGCGAGAACAAAATATCAATAAATATTTCTGGTAGGTTATGTAATAGAGGCGTTCCGGGATTATGGTTGAGTAAATTTGGAATGACACTGGAAAATGAGGGTAAATTGGATAGGGACAGATATTTTACCTTGCAACAGGCCACCTCAAAGAGTTTTTGCAACTGTTTTTGATTTTCAAAGAGCATAGTACTCTCTTTATTCGAGGAATCGGATTTAAAGTCCCCATTCTGACCGGATGTGTCTGCAAAGTTGATACACCCCGCACGCCAAATGGACGCCTCACTTTGGAAGCATTTTACTGTCGGTCGAACTGAGAAGACCAAGTGACAATTTCTATTCCTTTGTCACCTTTTAGGTGTTATTCGTAGAATAAAATCAAAATATAAAAATTATGTACAGTGTCAGAAAAATAAAATGTATTTGTACTCACTACGGAACAAGACTCTTTCTGTTGTTTGAATAAAAAGTTAGTCAGTCGTTTGCTTGTAAATTTCGAAAGAAACCAGTCCTGACTTTAAACTTGCGTTTATATACGCAAGTGGATACATGGAGCTGTCTTTAATCAGACTTTAACTAGCCCTGAATTGATTTTAATTTCTTTTTTGCCGAATCAAGTTCTCATGTATTTCTCAGTCTACGTTAACTTTCTCAAGCCTCATTCCGAATTTGATGTCTGTCCCGTGTAGATTTGTTCTATATGATTACAAAGCTAGCACTTTATATAATAAATGTTCGGATTCACTCTCTACAGACCAATGAATTGCAGAGACTGTTTATACTTGGAACACAGGGAAAGTTTTTCGGCAAAATATCAAAGTTAAACCACTTTTTTACATTCCATACTAACAAACTATTTTCTGTATGGGTTTCAAAGTCTGGCTGTACGATGAATGGTTCTTTTTCGCCTAATTCTATTTGAATTCTCATCCAGGTGATAACCTTTTTTCCATTTTGGCCGAGCGGTGTTTTGACGACCATTTTTATATTAATTAATATTTGTACAATTCCGTTTTTTTTACACATCGTCCTAAGTTTCTATAGATAAGAATTCTACGTTAAAAAAAAAATTCATGGGAATACGGCGTGCATCATGCATAAGTATTTATTGCAAAAATAAACCAAGAATAAAATAAAGTGACAAAACTCAAGTCCTTTATGCGTAAGAACATATATAGTTAAATCGTGCAGATGCTTAAATATTTAAGAAACAGAATATTTAAAAGTAAAGTAATACATTTTTAAAGGTTAACAATGAGCAGAAGAATTGCAGGAAAACGATAAAGCAATCTATGTCAAATAAGTTAACTGTTACGTATTGCATCAAAACTCTTGGCACTCTGCATCTAGAAAAAGTTTCCGTTAAAAATGTCACATAGTTACCAAATTATTTTTTTTATTATTTAAGATCACTTTGTAATTGCAGAACCTGCTGCATTGGCTTGTATACATGTTTGAACGTTATACGATAACGTCAGGAACGATAACTCGTGGCGTAACGTCATTCGGTATCGTGTTACCTTAAAACAATACTTGATTTTTTGAGGCCCTAGTCAAACAATAAATTAAAAGAGGATAACCTTCTTTGAACAAAAAAAAGTAGATTTTATTTATTTTCAAGCTGAAACAAAATCCATCTTTATTCTCCTTTTGAAATCAATGTCGGTAACTATGATATACAATTTACAATAAACATCTCCATAAAACAAAATATCAGAGCAAAGTTTACATTATAACATTTCAGTTAAATTGTTTTGAGGTATTTCTGGATATGTAAAATAAAACTTGCCTTCTTTTTAATTAAAATTTCCGAACAACTTACACTTTCTTCTTACCAGAAATTTAATATTTTCTCTTTAAAAAGGCCCATACATTAAAAAAACTCTTTTCCTTGTGTTTAAAATTAAACTGGTATAGATTTCTGTAATTTCATACACTGTTTATACGTCAGATGTGTTTTTTGCAATATACATGTATATTATATTTCATGACAATTAATAAAGATATTTATTGGGAAAAGCAAGGTTTTTATGTAATGAAATTCTCCTTTTTATATGAATTTTGGCATTGATCTTAATTTATGACTAAAAAGGGCTATATTTTTTTTTTAGAAAAAACCTAAAAGTGTAACATATGTGATGTTGTAAATTAATTAATGAAGCCATGTCAACATCAGATCAAAGAATGAAAGAAGGACAGTTAGCCATTTTCATTGGTCTTTTTATCTTTCTATCATGTGTGATAGGGCTTCAAGAGAGTGCTAAAATTTAATCCTCTTTTATCCTTGTCTTTTGTTTGGGTAGTGATCATTTTTTTATTTTGATATGTCACCTTTGTGAGGATAAGGGTATTAATATTGTGAGAGGGATTAGGAAATGTGTTGGTTTCTTAAAGATAACTATTGTCCACTTGTTTACAGTAAGAAGTTCTCCTAATCCAAGTAAGACCCTGATTAAATATTTAAGTTTTCTTTTTATCTATGTTTGGTAATAATTTTTACAGTTGTAGCTGTCAGATTATTGCTGTATAAATACTTCCCAGGCCAATTGAACACCATGGTCAACCATGGTTATCACAGATTTTGATGGTCAACCATGTTTAATCATGGTTGCCCCTCAAATACTATCAAGAAACCATGGTCTCGACCATGTCATACCATGGTGCAACAATTGAACACCATGGTCAACCATGGTTATCACATATTTTGATGGTCAACCATGTTTAATCATGGTTGCCCCTAAAATACTTTTAAGAAACCATGGTCTCAACCATGCCATACCATGGTGCACCATAGTCTAGACAAATGAAACAACACTTTTGAATTTGACCGTGGTGGTAAACCATGTTTCACTTAAGACTTGTAGTAATCAAGATTTTTTTCTTATCTTAAATTTTGTTTGCAAAATGGTATAAATAAGGTGCATAATACCATTATAAAATATAATTTTTAAAATCATTGAGAAGAAGTGGACATAAACCAAATGCTCTGTGTTGAAGGCTGTACTGTAACCTACATGTTTAATTGCTTGTAAACTTTAACTACATTGTGACTTAGATGGAGAGTTGTCTCGTTGGAATTCATACCACATCTTCTTATTTACATGTATATAAAGACACACCAGCCAATCCTTTAGACTGCAAGCCCTTAATCATTTTAAGGGGGAGTTGCGCTTACGAGACCTGTTGCAACATATTGCAATATTAAACTAAGTTTAATTATCTCCCTTGAAATATTTCTGGATTATTTTCCTTCATCATTGTTCATGCACATCCTGAGGTTGTGTATTGCAACTGTGGGAAGTTTCATCCATTTCGGTAAATTTGTTAAGGAGGAGTTATGCTTAAAAGACATATGGACAGATGGACGGACGGACAGAAGGACAGGGTGATTCCTTTTAGCCCCAAAAACTTTCTTTGTGGCGGTGTAACAAATGCAATAAATTCAGAAGGACCAACAACAGGCAATTTGCAAAAAAATTATAACTTAGACCTTCACTAATACTATATATACATGTAAATGTGCCTGAAAAATGAAAGAAGGGGTTATAATTAATAGTTAAAATACATGGGCTAAAAATGTTTTGGTTAATGTATATGAATGGAGAATAATTCACTGCAAAAGAGAATAATTGATCATGTTGATATTGATATTTAATATCACTTGCATTATTTACATCACAAATACAGATTATTTAAAAATACTGTGACCTAAAGAGTTTGGCATACAAGCAACATAATTAAAACCATCTACTTTCATAAAGAATACTTTTTCTGATATATTTTCAACAGGAAAAATATCTTTCCCTGAAGCTTCATTCACTCGTATGATGTGATGAGAATCCTCTACACATATAAAGCTTTCATGGTGGATTTCAATTTTTTCAGCAAAGGCTAGGACACTGTTCAATTCGGTGCAAATTAAAAAGTACTTTATTTGTCGAAGTTGACCATTCTTGCAGCGTACAACATTACAGATACGTTTCTTCATTCTATTGTATTCTTCTGCATATAGTTTTTGATTGTCAACTTGTACTCTAAGAGCCTTCTTGAAAGAAAGAATACTATCACATCCAGTCTCCTTCAAAATGAAACTTATTTCATCTTCATCCACATTAGTAAAAGGTTTCAGTGCACCTGCTGTGGCAACTCTTTCATTGTAAGGAGTGACAGACCAAGTTTTGGACCGCTTTTTCATCTTTATGATATATGATCGAGTCTCTCCATGTGCTATACTGTCAGTATTAAAGCAATTCATTTTTAGTTGAAGTTCAATCATGCGCAGACATTGTTTGGTAACATCTCCTGTACCATGAACAGACTGAAGTAATGCAGCGTTCCAATCTTCAAAAGCAAAGCAACTCCAACTCCACAATGGTCCCCACATTCTAACAAAAAATACCATGTGGGCACCAATATTGTGAACATTCAGTCCACAGCTTCCTTGTCCATAAAGGTTTGGAAACTGTTCATAAAAAGAGTCTAAAAGCCTTTCAGCTTTAAGGAGATCATATTCTGTAATGGTATCCCCAAGTAATAAATAAATTCCTTCACTTAATTGGGCTAAGTGTTTTAAGTAAATATCATCAAGATACCCATTAAGGCACGGCAGGGAATAAAACAGTAAAAAAGTTTGAAGTTCTGTGGCCTTGAAATGATTGTAGTTTTTCTCCAACTCTCTTGGCATACGCTCAATAAAATCAGGTGGACATATTCCATTTAAGCGTTTAGAAATTTTCTTAATATCTTTCCCTATAAAGTAGGGCTTATCACTGTTTGTAGGTGAAAATAATTTATACATGATTGCTTTCATCACACCTAGTAAAACACAGTGCATGTAGTCAGGCACAACACCTATAACAACATCAAACCATTCCATAGCAGCCAAGCCAGTTATTCCGCAAACGCCTTTTATACGCCGAGTTGATGTTGCATTTGGCCCTTTTTCATATTTGACATTATCTGACTCACGCATGACAGGACGATCATTTAGTGATCGGTAAGGATAGAACCTTGCATATCCTTTTCCTTGTCTGACAGACGTTCCTGACTCTTCGCAAGCAGAACAGCCGTATTCACCATTATGCATAGTCATGTTCAGGACG
Organism: Mytilus trossulus; assembly: GCF_036588685.1. Taxonomy (NCBI): domain Eukaryota; kingdom Metazoa; phylum Mollusca; class Bivalvia; order Mytilida; family Mytilidae; genus Mytilus; species Mytilus trossulus. The sequence goes on from NC_086378.1 coordinate 6,612,109, forward strand.
TAGGCTTTTGCCTGTAAGTCCATTGTCCCAACAAAGACAGCAAGTCGTACATCTAAAGATGCATTGGTACCAAATGGCTTTATATTCATACCATCTACATACAACTTGCACATCTGTTCTCCAAATGCACACATATATTGGGAGAACGGTGGTTTATCCTTTCCTTGCCAAATAGCTGCTAATACCATGTTTTCCCTAGAAAATCTACTTGATGGAGGCAGTTCATTGATGGCAAGAAAGACAGGCCACAATTTAACATTTGAAGAATTATACAGGGGAATACCATCAGTGTTGAATAGAGCACTTATATTGTTGGAGTCATTCAAAAACTGTCCAGGTTGACACAAAGTTCGATAAAATTGGCCATCACAAATATCACTTATTTCTGTGTGTCCAATATTTTGGCCAATTTTCTTTTTAGTATTTTGTATACTGGTCCATGAACCTTTTCTTTCAAAAATAAATTGAAGTTGCTTTTTAACATCTGCTAAAACAAAACTGTTTTTAGGTTGACGACTTGTACTTTGTTGTGCATGTAATTTTCCCTTATAGCGTAAACCTGCACACCCAACTGTGTCGCATCTAAATAAATCAGCATTTTCAGGAAATCTCTGACCACATATAGAACAGTAGTCAATTGTCTTACAGTTTGTGCATGTATTTCCTGCCAATAACATGACTTTTTCATATGTGATGTCCCTAAACTGACTGGAGTCGGGACATAACACTCTTAAAAGGTTCAACAAATCTTGAATTGCAATTCCTGATGAATTATGCCGTAAAAAGTAAGACACTAAGCATATAGCATTTAATTCCATTTCTGAATAGACTGACATTTCTGGTCCACCAGAGGAAATCTCATCTTCAACATAATCTGAAAGTTCTGAATCAAGGTCTGATTCAGATGAATCTGATTCAGTTGATGCAACTTCACTACTCTCATCAGAATAGTCACTTTCAAAATCACTGCTAGAAAATTCTTCATGCTGTTGGTCACAAAATCCATGTGTATTGTCAGACTCAATGCAAGTTTCACTACCACTTTTATCCTTATCTGTAGAACATGGAGGAGTGCTGATGAAAAGACCCTGTCTTGCTGATGAGTGTCGCATTGCTGTTCTCTTTGGGACTGGGACTGAGGGATCATCTTCATATTGCTTGTACACCCTTTTCAAAGGACCTGTAAAAGTTAATAATATGAGTTACATGTATATGTATGATTAAGGCATGGTATTAAATATTGACATTTAAAGTAAAATATTTGGCATTTTATAGACTTGCATGTATGCCCAAAAAAATATGTTTCCTCTTGTGTCGGAAAAAAAAAAGTTGGTGGGTCCTTTTATTTTTCTCTTTTTTTCTCTTTTTTTTTAAATTGAGAAACACAATTTTTTTTTGCCTTAATGAAAATGAGGACACATGTGAGACTACCATGACTACTACAATGTACAACATTTGTGCAAGAGTAATATTTTTCTGGTGTTTTAAGCCTGTCGGCACACTAAAACTTTCAAATAAGAGCATAGGCCTAGTACAAAGCTTGGTCAATAATTACATGATATAGATTGGTTTGTCCTGAATATGGTTAAAATACAAAAGTGCACATAATGTCTCACCTGCTTTACTAACCATGATTGATTTCATGTTGATAGTCCTAAAGATAAAGTTTTACTACAAGTATCACATAAACTGAAAACTATCAATGATCCATGAAAATGAGGTCCTGGTCAAGGACAAATGACACCTGCCAGACAGACATGTACACCTTACAAGCATTCCATACACCAAATATAGATGACCTACATGTATTGCTTATAATATACAAGAAACAGACCAAACCATGAAAATGAGGTCAGGGACAAAAAACATAGCCATACAGACATGTACAACATACAATCATTCCATACGCCAAATATACCGGTAGTTGACCTTTTGCTTATTAGTATTAAAAAAACTGACCAAAAACAAAAAAGATAATTATTAATAGTTAACATTTACATTAACAGTTACACTTTATTCTTACTTTTTTGGTGCTTTGTGTTCAGATGAGTAAGTATTCTCTGTTTAGTGCTGAGAAAACGTCCACATATCTTGCACTCATATTTATTTGTTTCATCCACTAGTTGCTTACAATAGCAAGAATCTTTAGGATTATCTTCCATTGAGCTCGATTAACTGTAAAATAATATTTAAGAAATTTGTTACAACAAACAGAGGTCAATAATTTTCATTAGCCATAAATAACTAAAATTCTCAAAGAGCCTGTTTCGCTCGTCTCAGCCTGGTAATATATCAGTTTATCATATATTTAGTACAAAATACAGCTATTTTGTATATCTAATAAAGGTTCGTTTTAATTGAATGAAAATTAGGCAGAGCAAACTTTTAGCAGTGAAAAACATAATGGACTGGTAAAAATTTATCAAGGCATGGGACCAGTGCAAATTAGCATGGGGAAAAACAATATTTCCATTGGACCTGGATTTTATTCAACTTAGATATATGCATGGTACATTGCCTTTTTTTTATAAGGACCATTCAATATTGGTTTGAGGGCTAGGCTTGTGCCAACAAAGGCGGGGCAAATACTTTTTGCAGTATACCTGTACATGTATATTTGGCAGGGCGAATCAATTTTTTACTAACAATAGTGGCGGGGCAGAAACTTTTTTGTGAGGAAAAATCATGCTGTTAATGGGGGACTCAACCTCATTTTTAATCATTATGTCCTTATGGGACAACAAGGGCTGGGCAAATACTTTTTGAGGTTTACCTGTACATGCATATTTGGCAGGGTGAATCATTTTTTTACTAACAATAGTGACGGGGCAGAAACTTTTTTGTGAGGAAAAATCATGCTGTTAATGGGGGACTCAACCTCATTTTTAATCATTATGTCCTTATGGGACAAGGGCTGGGCAAATACTTTTTGAGGTATACCTGTACATGCATATTTGGCAGGGTGAATCATTTTTTTACTAACAATAGTGGCGGGGCAGAAACTTTTTTGTGAGGAAAAAATCTAGTCCAAATAATTATGCCGTTTAAGTACGGCTTTTTGATAAAAAAATTTGGACGCCTTCAGAAAAATCAAAAATAGCCTTTCTAGACGGCCTTATTATTTGGACTAGGAAAAATCATGTTGTTAATGGGGGACTCGACCTCATTTTTAATCATTATGTCCTTATGGGACAACAAGAGCTGGGCAAATACTTTTTGCGGTATACCTGTACATGTATATTTGGCAGGGGGAATCAATTTTTTACTTAGAATAGTGGCAGGGCAGAAACTTTTTTGTGACGAAAAATCGCGCTGTTAATGGGGGACTCAACCTCATTTTTAGCTCACCTGGCCCGAAGGGCCAAGTGAGCTTTTCTCATCACTTGGCGTCCGGCGTCCGTCGTCGTCGTCGTCGTCCGTCGTCCGTCGTCGTCCGTCGTCGTCCGTTGTCGTTAACTTTTACAAAAATCTTCTCCTCTGAAACTACTGGGCCAAATTGAACCAAACTTGGCCACAATCATCATTGGGGTATCTAGTTTAAAAAATGTGTGGCGTGACCCGGTCAACCAACCAAGATGGCCGCCACGGCTAAAAATAGAACATAGGGGTAAACTGCAGTTTTTGGCTAATAACTCAAAAACCAAAGCATTTAGAGGAAATCTGACATGGGGTAAAAATGTTTATCAGGTCAAGATCTATCTGCCCTGAAATTTTCAGATGAATCGGTCAACCCGTTGTTGGGTTGCTGCCCCTGAATTGGTAATTTTGTGGAAATTATGCAGTTTTTGGTTGTTATCTTGAATATTATTATAGATAGAGATAAACTGTAAACAGCAATAATGTTTAGTAAAGTAGGATTTACAAATAAGTCAACATGACCGAAATGGTCAGTTGACCCGTTTAGGAGTTATTGCCCTTTATAGTCAATTTTTAACCATTTTTCGTAAATCTTAGTTATCTTTTACAAAAATCTTCTCCTCTGAAACTACTGGGCCAAATTGAACCAAACTTGGCCACAATCATCATTGGGGTATCTAGTTTAAAAAATGTGTGGCGTGACCCGGTCAACCAACCAAGATGGCCACCACGGCTAAAAATAGAACATAGGGGTAAACTGCAGTTTTTGGCTTATAACTCAAAAACCAAAGCATTTAGAGGAAATCTGACATGGGGTAAAAATGTTTATCAGGTCAAGATCTATCTGCCCTGAAATTTTCAGATGAATCGGTCAACCCGTTGTTGGGTTGCTGCCCCTGAATTGGTAATTTTGTGGAAATTTTGCAGTTTTTGGTTGTTATCTTGAATATTATTATAGATAGAGATAAACTGTAAACAGCAATAATGTTTAGTAAAGTAGGATTTACAAATAAGTCAACATGACCGAAATGGTCAGTTGACCCGTTTAGGAGTTATTGCCCTTTATAGTCAATTTTTAACCATTTTTCGTAAATCTTAGTTATCTTTTACAAAAATCTTCTCCTCTGAAACTACTGGGCCAAATTGAACCAAACTTGGCCACAATCATCATTGGGGTATATAGTTTAAAAAATGTGTGGCGTGACCCAGTCATCCAACCAAGATGGCCGCCACGGCAAAAAATAGAACATAGGGGTAAACTGCAGTTTTTGGCTTATAACTCAAAAACCAAAGCATTTAGAGGAAATCTGACATGGGGTAAAAATGTTTATCAGGTCAAGATCTATCTGCCCTGAAATTTTCAGATGAATCGGTCAACCCGTTGTTGGGTTGCTGCCCCTGAATTGGTAATTTTGTGGAAATTTTGCAGTTTTTGGTTATTATCTTGAATATTATTATAGATAGAGATAAACTGTAAACAGCAATAATGTTTAGTAAAGTAGGATTTACAAATAAGTCAACATGACCGAAATGGTCAGTTGACCTGTTTAGGAGTTATTGCCCTTTATAGTCAATTTTTAACCATTTTTCGTAAATCTTAGTTATCTTTTACAAAAATCTTCTCCTCTGAAACTACTGGGCCAAATTAATCCAGACTTGGCAATCATCATCTTTGGGGTATCTTGTTTTAAAAATGTGTCCGGTGACCCGACTATCAAATCAAGATGGCCGCCACAGCTAAAAATAGAACATAGGGGTAAAATGCAGTTTTTGGCTTATAACTCAAAAACCAAAGCATTTAGAGCAAATCCAACACGGGGTTAAATTATTAATCAGATCAAGATCTATCTGCCCTATAATTTTCAGATGAATCGGTCAACCCATTGTTGGGTTGCTGCCCCTGAATCGGTAATTTTAAGGAAATTTTGCTGTTTTTGGTTATTATCTTAAATTTTATTATAGATAGAGATAAACTGTAAACAGCAATTATGTTCAGCAAAGTAAGATTTACAAATAAGTCAACACGACGGAAATTGTCAATTGACCCCCTAAGGAGTTATTGTCCTTTATAGTCAATTTTTAACAATTTTCATAAAATTTGTAAATTTTTATTAACATTTTCCACTGAAACTACTGGGCCAAGTTCATTATAGATAGAGATAAATGTAAGCAGCAAGACTAGTAAAGTAAGATTTACAAACACATCACCATCACCAAAACACAATTTTGTCATGAATCCATCTGCTTCCTTTGTTTAATATTCACATAGACCAAGGTGAGCGACACAGGCTCTTTGGAGCCTCTAGTTAATCATTATGTCCTTATGGGACAACAAGAGCCAGGCAAATACTTTTTGCGGTATACCTGTACATGTATATTCTGCAGGGGGGAATCAATTTTTTCCTAAGAATAGTGGCAGGGCAGAAACTTTTTTGTGACGAAAAATCGCGCTGTTAATGGGGGACTCAACCTCATTTTTATTCATTTAAATAATGTATGCTTGGGACATAACCTTTTCCTCACTTGTACAACCATGGGACTTCAACTTTTTTATAGTTTATTTCAGTTTTGCACCAGTCCCATGCCTTGAAAAAATAGACTGGTCCCTATAGTAGGTCGAAAACCGGTCACTCGAGGATATTTAGCAGCTTTTGTTTTATTACAAGCATTATAAGTAACTATCGGCTTTTTCATAAATCTCTTACTTATAATGGCAATTAAATATTCAGTAAAAAGCGTATATAGAATGAGACCAGGGATTGAACATCTATGTTTCACCTTAGCACATCAATGTTTATTATACAGGCAGCCATCTTGCCGATTATTCCATACGCATTTAATACGACGATTTTCATTGGACGATACATGAAGCGAGTATGCGTCTACAGCCAATAGAAATATTCTACACAAAAAAATCGTATAAAAAGTTGTAGCGCGCGGATAATTTAAAACAGCATGGCCGGATTCGCAGCAATGCGATGGTTAAACGATAACAACAAAGTGTCTGTTCATGATTTAAAATATGTATTGGAGCCAAAGGAAAAGTACGCAGTAGGAGATGAGGGTAATGCTTGCTATCCAGGAAGTCCTGGCATATGGAGGTACAGGATCCTGTGTCTGGGTGGTAAGTTTTAAACTGAAAAATGTCTGTCCTTTGGATCAGTTCTCTCATATTTTTTTTTGTTGGTGACCAGCCACTTTGAATCCACCTTTTTATTTGACAACAGTCTTTTGTATGGGGATGTATGGTTAACCCTCCTTTTTATCCTGTGTTAGACCCCCTTTTAAGAGGGTGGTAAAGGGTTATTTTTGTGCAACATGTTTTTCCATTTCTATTTCATGAAGCTCTTTGTTCATCATGTTTCGTGAAATGGGAAAAAACAGCAACTTGCAAGCATTTTTTTATTGTGCATCTTTGGTTCATTGTGAAATGGTAATTTTATTTTGCGTTCATATTTGCACATATACCCCCACAGGGGGGCCTGGAGGCCGACCCCCTCCTATTTATGTAAAATTTTGTTGCTTAGATAGGAAATCACTGAAGCATGACTGGAGCAGTCCCCCTCTTAGGCAATTGGTGCCCCCACCCCCTTTATGAAAATTACTCAAGTGCACCTGGTAAGTGTATTTTCACTTTGAAAAGACAAACAAGAGGCATTAGTAGTTAGTGTGTAGAAATCTCAATATAGTCTTATAGAAAATACAAAAAAAAAACAATTTAAACACTCACACATTTGACTATGATATAGCTCACTTGACCCTTCTGATCACTTGGCATTGGTCCGTTAATTATACCCCACGCAACGAGTTGCGGAGGGTATAATGTTTTTGACCCGTCCGTCTGTCAGTCCGTCCGTCAGTCCTGTTTCTTGTCATAGCAACTCCTCTTAAACCACACAACAGAATTTCACGAAACCTTTTCAGATAATAAGGACATACAATGTAGTTGTGCATATCGACGGGAAATTGCGATTCAATTTTTTTTCTAGGAGTTGCACCCCTTTGAACTTATTTACTTTAATGTACTACTGCAATAGTTTGTCATCGCAACTCCTCTCAAACCATACAACAGAATTTCACGAAACCTTTTCAGATAATAAGGACATACAATGTAGTTGTGCATATCGAAGGGAAATTGCGATTCAATTTTTTTTCTAGGAGTTACGCCCCTTTGAACTTATTTACTTTAATGTACTACCGCAACAATTTGTCATCGTAACTCCTCTCAAACCACAGAACAGAATTTCACGAAACCTTTTCAGATAATAAGGACATACTATGTAGTTGTGCATATCGACGGGAAATTGCGATTCAATTTTTTTTCTAGGAGTTACGCCCCTTTGAACTGATTTACTTTAATGTACTACTGCAACAGTTTTGTCATCGCAACTCCTCTCAAACCACACAACAGAATTTCACGAAACCTTTTCAGATGATAAGGACATACTATGTAGTTGGGCATATTGACGGGAAATTGTGATTCAATTTTTTTTCCAGGAATAACGCCCCTTTGAACTGATTTACTTTAATGTACTACTGCAACAGTTTTGTCATCGCAACTCCTCTCAAACCACACAACAGAATTTCACGAAACCTTTTCAGATGATAAGGACATACTATGTAGTTGGGCATATTGACGGGAAATTGTGATTCAATTTTTTTTCCAGGAATAACGCCCCTTTGAACTGATTTACTTTAATGTACTACCGCAACAGTTTGTCATTGCAACTCCTCTCAAACCACACATCAGAATTTCACGAAACCTTTTCAGATAATAAGGACATACTATGTAGTTGTGCATATCGAAGGGAAATTGCGATTCAATTTTTTTCTAGGAGTTACGCCCCTTTGAACTTATTTGCTTCAATGTACTTCTCCGACAGTTTGTCATCTCAACTCCTCTGAAACCACACAACAGAATTTCATGAAATTTTGTAGATAATAAGGACAGACTATTTATAGATGTGCATATTGGCAGGAAATTAATTTTTCTTATACAATTTGTTTTTCTTACACTTATTTAATTTCTCCAATGACATTGTGGGGAAGTGGAGTATGTGAGCGTGCTCAGGCCTAAAATAAAATATTGTTTGTTTCCCCAATCCCGACCGACCCTGCAAAATTGGTGCTGCTCATAAAATTTTATTGTCAAAACTAAGTCGAATATTATTTTATTCATTTTGGATTGTCACGCTTGCTGGATCGTCTGATAATGTTCAAGCTGTTTAGAAAATAAATTTATTTCCCTACCTACCTACCGTCACCTGGCTTGGCAGGGTCGGGATTGGGGAAACAAACAATATTTTAATTTAGGCCTCACTAAGGTTCTTTAATTTTAACAAGAATCTTCTCCTCTGAAACTACAGGGTCAAATTTAATCAAACTGCCTAAATCAACCGTAGGGTACATGTACAAGTATTTAGTATTTAAAAATTGTGTCTATTAACGACCTGCTCACCAACCAAGATGGCCACCATGGTTAAATTAAAACATGGGGTAAAATGCAGTTTTTAGCTTCTTCCATGAAACTAAAGCAAAAATGTAGCTTATCTATCATGAGGGTAAAAAATTTCAACAGGTAAATGTTGGTTTGCTGCCCTTGATATGGTTGTTTTAAGGAAATTTTTGCAGTTTTTGGTTATTATCTTGAATGTAATTAAAGTTATTTAAAAGAAAAACCATAGTTTACCTACACATGCTAAATCTTCTAAACCAAGTGGAATTAAACTGAATTGTGAATATTAGGACTTAACTAAATTAAATGAACATATGATTTCTTATTAAGGGACGACATCAAAAGTTCAATGTAGGATAAAAAAACTTAATTCAGATAGTTTTTTGACTGACCCCCCTCTTAACTTAATTTGGGAAAAATTGATTGCCCCATATAGTAATATGTAAAATCAATGTAGGATAAACAAAAACTGCAGCAAGTTTAACCCCCACACCCCCAAATTATTTGAATTCAGTTTTTTATCCTTCATTGATCTTTTGATGTCGTCCCTAAATTGAACAAGAATTTAAATAACTTCTGACTAGATTAAGACAGTGCCAGATCTGGATTTAGGGGGGCACCGCACCCCCCCCCCCCCCCTTTTTTGGGAAAAAATTTGGTTGCTTATATTATATAGGGTATCACTGAAGCGTGACTGGAGCGGGCCCCCTCTTAGGTCAGTCAGTGGGCCCCAACTTAGGAAAATTTCTGGATCCGCCACTGAGTGCAGCTGCTAAAGAAGCATACACTAATATATTTATGCATAAACTAGTATTATAATACTGTTATCTGTTAAAAAAGAAAACTCACCAGATGAAATCCATTGATTTCACTGCAATAAATTGAAATGCACTAATGTAGGGACATCTTCTTCATTATCTTGTAACTCTGATGATGTTTTGTTTTCTTTCTCTTGACAGTCAGCTGGTCTCCATCCAAAAAAGGCAATACATATGATACTCATCCCCACTCTTTTCCTTTTCAAATGATATTTTTCACAGTTTTTTACAGTACAAAGAATAAATAGTACAAAGAGTATAGAAACTGGAAAGAATATTTTATTATCTAAGATTTTTTAATTTGTAGGGAAAAAGAAAATGGAGGAATGGTTAGATTCTAACTTGAATAGTCTAATGGTGGACCACACAGATCAGTTCATAATCCGAGAATCACATACAGAAGCTAGTCAAGCAGAAGCTACACCAAAAAAACAGAAAAAGAGAGAAAGTGTCAATGTAACAACTGAATCAGAAAAGAAAAAAAAAGAAGAAGCTAGTCAACCTACACCAAAAAAACAGAAAAAGAAAGATATTGTTAATGAAACAACTGAATTGGAGAAGAAAAAAAAAGATTTAGAAAAGGAAGAGCGAGATGCTAATGGTAATTTCAATATTTTGTAGGCACATTTATATTTTGAAATCAGTAAGCATATAAATCTTATACCATTCAATTTTATCTTTATTGATTTTCTCCATGCACATATATCATTTGTTTAAGATAAGTCAACAATTATATACACACAAATGAAATAAAATGTCAGATGAAAACCTTTTCATAGAGCATTAATAGTTAGTTGCTAAGAATTTTGGTTTGATTGAAATCCAGCTGAGCTAATTAATACTTGAATATGCGCCACCCCAAGTTTTGGTCATCCATTTCCATGTTTTTTTTTACAAAGTGTGCTCTGATGTCCAATGGGCTCAGTAAGTTCTAAAAAGGCAGTCAGACGGAACAATCTTGGACTAGGGCCTACATGTACCCTTTTCAACTTAAATTGTCCTGCAGGGCAAGTTAATTATCTGTCCAAAGACCATTTTAACTTGGCCCAAATTTTGAAATTTTATTAGTAAACCAAAAATTAGATTTCAATAGCATACCTTTTTCTTTTGTTTTCAATTTTAAGTCTTTGCATGACAGAACAAAAAAAATGTACAATATTAAAGAAATAATTCATTTGTTTATTTTTTGGGGAGAGGGGGGTTGAGAATGTATATTTAGTCATTTTTTTATACCCCCCCCCCCCCAAAAAAAAAAAATACCCCACAGAATTTCAGTGGTCTGTCACAGCTAGCAAAAAAATAGCTGTGCACTGCTTACAGGTTAGAGCAGAATAGAGTCTGCGGGTAGATGGAGTCTGTGTTTTTTTATTAAAAATTTCAACTGGTTTCTAATGGGGAAAGGCTTGACTTTATCCCATCCAAGAAAAAAATTCCATTTGTACACAGTTTAATATTTTTTTTAAACTTCATTTTGGGTATACTTGCTAAGGAGCTATTACCTGTGTTAATTACAATTGATTTAATAACTTAACAATGGTTGATTTCATTTATTTACAGCATTAGCCAAAAGAAATGCCCAAAAGGTTATGGCAGAAGAAATTCTTCTTAAAAGACTAAAAAGCACTGAGTCAAACAATAACAGAGACCAGGAGATGCAAAAAACCAAAGAAAAAGAGTGCCAAGATAAAGACAAGGAGTATCACAAAGAGTAAGTAGATGTATGTAAACTGGGTACTTTTCGTTATTTTTTTATATCAAGCCTGGATGAATTGTTTTTCACAATTCATTTTTGGTCCATCCATAGCTTACTTTTCAGTTTGAGTTGAGGCTCCATGTTAAAGGCTGTATTGTGACCTATAATTGCTTATATTTACTACTTAAGGTCTTGGATGGAGTGTTGTCTCATTGGCAATCGTATCACATCTTCTTAAATTCAGAAAATTTTATGAAAAATGTGATATGGTTGTAATCGCAATAATTTGAACTCGCATTTTGGATTTTTTTTATATGAATGAAGAGGGATTTTTCTCAATATCACAAAAAATAAATTCACATTTGGGTTTAAATGCACACAATAATTTCTGAATTTACAGTATTTTTTTGTTCATTTGTGTAAAATGTGGGAAAATACAGTCATGGTCGGGTTGTTGACACATTCCCCATTTCCATTCTCGATTTTATGATGGGGTTTGGTACAAAATTTAGTCTACTAGATACAAATGCTCTTAACATCACATTGCTGCTGATACAATGTACTTTTGACTTCCTTTTTATGATTATGATTTTGTAATTGCAAGATAAAAATATTAAGTTTTGTTGAGTTCTAATAGATGGGGTTTGTCAACCAAAAAAGAAATTATTTTTGTCTACAAATAAGTCTACATGGCCAAAATCTTTAGGTGCTCTTACGTAAGACAAATTATACATAACTGGGCAAACTTCAAAATTGATCAAATTTAGTACGTCATTTAGAACTCACCGGTTGAATCTGAATATAAAAAAAAAATTAAATACAGTAGCAGGGAAACCTGTCTAAATTGAACCTTGCATAAACCGAAAACCTGTCTACACAGAACATGGGTTTTCAGTCCAGTCCTGTTCACTATCAAATTCTTTGCAAACGTATTAAACCCAACAAAATATTAAAAGTCCCAAAGAGGTTAGGTTTAGACAGGTTTCACTGCTTTATATGTAGCTTTGATACTTAAAGAGATGCAGTTTTAAATTAAAAAAATATGAAATGGATTTATTCATGTATGAAATTTTTGCAATGAAAATATTTCTCAAATACTATAAGAAATTGATTTACTATATTTGGCGCATACATTTATGATTGTATGGTACAGTTAATTTAACAGGCTATTATTTGAACTTGGAATTATGGAATTTGCTTGATTTATAATACCAAATAAACATAAATTTTAAACACTAGAAATCAAGCAAATTCCATAATTAAAAATAATTCCAAGTTCAAATTATAGCCTGTTATTTGTATAAATGTCTGTCTGTCAGGATTAATCTGACCTTAATTTGCCTCATTTACATCAATGTTGAAGTATAACCTACTTCTTCATGACATCAACATAAATTCAATTATCATGTCCCCTGTCAATGCAGAGGTACATACAGAGATCAGTATCTGTGTCATCATTGTCCCTGAAGGCATCACACAAATTTAAGTCTATGTGGGGCACAGTCTTGATTTTTGCCTTGAATTTATCTAAAATGTGCTACAGTGATAATACTATATGAAACATTTTTATTACTTCCTGTTTTAACTTGTTGTTTCTTGTCCTCCATCGAAGACTCACATCTGAGTTATCAGTAAAGCAAGCATTTCAGCTTTTAAGTAACCATCTAATTGTGTTTAACATTTTACAAGTTTGATAAAAACATAAATAAAAAGTTATTCTACAAGTATCTGTTGTACATAATGTAGCAGCATTTTTCTATAACTTTATTTATCTCTTTCAGATGTGTTTCGGCAAAACAGTTCAGTGAGTTGAATGAGGAAGTGCGGCGACTAAGGAAAAAATTGGACTGGCACATTAATTCTGAAACTTGTGGAACTAGTTTGAAAAAAGAATCTTCATCTGTGCATGTAGCTCAAAAGAAACCAAAAATGGAAACCATATCTACATTAAGCGTGTTAAATAACACCCCTGACATGTGCTGCCAGAGTGAAGATTCTAGTTTATATAACAGTTACTCTAGATCACAATTAGAAGATTTCATCTCTCATATTGATTCCTTATATACAGCTGTCAAAACACTTTTGTTACAACTGTTTCCAGAGTCCTACATCTTATCCCATTCTGTTTCCGGAAAGGCTGCCAACACCAAAACTGTGGCAAAGCCACAGTTTGATTCTAGACTATATGGAGTTTTTGTTAAAATACTTAAGGAAAAATTTGGGTCTACCACTAAAGAAATCACTGAGAAAGTTCATTCTGTGCAGAAATATTTACAGAAAAAAACAGTTTTATAAAATCTTTAGAAATGTAATGTTTAATTACATACAACATATTCAATAAATGTTTTTTTCATTCTCATTTTGTTTTCTGGCTTTCAATCTTGTATATATAGTGAACTTAAGACAACATTCTATTTAAACAACACCACAAAGAAAAATGGAATTACACATATTTTATTGTAGATACTGAAAGTCCACCTTAAATGTGATACCTAAAATATGTTTAATTTAAATATGATTTATTTTCAGTTTGATACCATGATGTACCATGTTATTTCATGGTCATACCATGTTATTTCATGGTCATACCATGATGTACCATGTTATTTCATGGTCAAACCATGATCCTGAGATCATTTTTTGTAATATGACATAGATATTGACCATGGTCACAACTCATAGTAGTCAATGGTCTAAAACCATGGTTTAACATGTTTATCCATGGTCAAAGACCATGGTCACTAACCATGGTTTGTATTCTTTGGTGCCATTTAACAAAACATGGTCAACCATGGTGACCATGGTCTCCGAACCATGGAAAAACCATGAAATACTATGGTACTTCATGGTAACTGACCATCGTTTTCGCCTGGGTTGTACTCATAAATCAGTTGATAAAATACATGTAGTGTTGTCTTGGAAATGATTTATATGTTTCTGTAGATTGTCAATGTTTACATGGATAATATTTTTAATAATCTGCCATTATTGTCCATTTTACATAATTTTTTTATTTATATTAAACTAGTACAAGCCATCATATTTGTCATCCAAAAGCATGCTTAAGAAATTGATTTTTTTTAAATTATAACCATAATTGTAATAATTACCCACTTAATTTTGTTTTTTTAACAAATTATTGTCATAGGCGTCTGAGTGGGATGGGAATATTCATATTTTAGTTGATATTTTTTTTTTTATAGTTTTGGAGAAGCCTATACAGTAAAGTATATTTGTTCTTGTGGTTTACCTGTTAGATTGTACTAAAATTAGATTCTCTCTAAATAAAAATAAATTTAGTTGGAATCAACAATATTTAGAAATTTAAGTAATCATTATGAAATTTTATAAAAATATAAACAGGAAAAAAATAAATGTCAAAGGGTAATTGATAAAAATTTCCATAACTTAATTATGCTCTTTTGTCCGGTTGTTGCCCTTTGATACATTCCCCATTTCCATTCTCAATTTTTATTAAGCAAAATCAAACTTATAATATAGCTTATACACAAACAGTATGGAATAAAAATGAATTTATATGTTAAATTTACGATAGAAATTAACAATAAACAACAATTACATTGAACTTCAATATAACAATAGATATTTTTAATGGAAGTATTTCTACCGATCCTAATGAAAATTGTTTTGTACTCAATTGCCACAAGTTCGTAATATACAAATACATTCAAAAGTATCCCTTTTATGTACCGATAACATCCCATTACAATTTAGAAATCATTTTCTGGTACTATTTTAATGAATTCTTTCCCAATTTCCATAAATGTGTATTGAAGTAGCAGCTGTTTCCAAGATTTGGATCTTACATTGATTTTGTTTCTTTTCTCCTTCTAAATATTATTGTACCATGTAATAATATTGTTATGAGTTCAAATCAAAAATCACTGCAGGAAAAAATTGTCAATTTTTAGAGGTTTTCTCCACAAAATAAATGAATAAAAAGTATTTTTACAATTGGACAGAGGCTTAATCTTGCTATTATAGTTCTTTAATCATAAAACTGGTATGAACTATAGATTTTTTATCCTAAGCCTTTTAGTAGTAGCCAATTTGTCAAATATTGATTTTATACCCTCTGAAGGCCCCAGCAGGAACGAGATTGCTGCTATTTTTTATATCATGTCAATCAACCCTGTAAACACACCTCCTTGACAATATTGTCACGCCTTGTTTATTCTTGTATACTGAGAATTTCAGAATTGATTGTTAAGTGGGAGGGGCTTCATTGTCAACATTGAGAGTTAAGATAACACTGAGAGAATGTGTTAGCATCAAGACACATGTGTGACTATTGCCATTATAGATAGAAGAAATATTTAAGAAAAAAAATTGGAAAAACAAGATTGGATTTTTAAGATTTTACATTCTAAAATATTAGGGGAAAAAAGTACTTCATAATAATATATTTTTTTGCTTGCAGGAGAATAGGATTTTGTGAATGGACTTTTTCAAATATTGATATTTGAGGATTAATTGTACAATAGTGTTTATAATCTACAGTATATTCTGTTTTCTATATTGAATATTGGAATACCATGCACTGAGAAATAAAAGAAATATTGGATTATTTAAATAGATCTTTATAGAGATAACAGGATATTTTTATGGTTATCGCACTGGACATTTTATTTCTGTCAGGTAAGATGATCTTTTATCAATATTTTTGCCATAAACCAATTAATACAAATTGTATTTTCTCATTAAGTAATGCAATTAAACAGGAAGACAAAAGTTATTGATTGTAAACGTTGATGGAGTTTTTATCTTTTATTGTTGGTGGATTCGCGCAGGATTTACATGCACCTGGACATTGTGTATTTTTTTCTGGTCATTACAATGGGATGTTGATGTATCTCTTGGGTCATCAGGGATGATGGATTCTTTGTTGATATGAATCAGCCTGCCAATTTTGCCGTCCTGGACATTGCTCAAAGTAAATTGATTTGGTGGTTGTTTAAGCTAAAATTTTGCATCTAGAGTTAATAATTAAAATGTATTCCAATAAGCTAGTTAGGGTGTTCAACATACTGCAAGACAGTTATGCTCCAAGTCAGACAAATTTTTATTCAGAACAACATGCTTCTAATGAAATACTAATTTCAAACCAACTAAGTTTGTATGGAAAATGGAAATCAGAATAAAATATACTAGATAGCTATAAAACTTTTTGCTGCTAAATGTATAGAATCGAGATGGGATTACAAATATATGGTTATAAGCTAGAAAAACCTATCTGAGGTTAAACCAAGGTTCTAGGTGTAGTCAGTTGCTTTATCTGTGTTGAAATATGATAAATCTGTGCAAACATTTAATTTGATAAAACAATATTTCTTATCACACATGTCTGTTAAAATAAATAATTTACTAAATTTATTATTGTATTGTTTTAAAGAAGTGTCTCCACTTTGGTATTTCCAATATGATTTATGGATATTGGAGTGGATAAAACTGCAATATTTATTTTTTATGAAAATATCTGTCATATTTGATTGCAAATCCCTAGTTAACAATTAGGCTGGCGAACAGTTAGAACAGTTGCACAGTAATGTGTGGAGATATTATAGTGGATTCAATCCAGGCTATTTCAAATCTCAGTTTGACATTTCACAGAATTGACAATGTGGTTCAGAGGTATTCTAATCTTTTATAACTGTTTTTGACTGAATTTCAAATTAGGTTGAAGAAATGACAGTTATGAAATGTTTTAGTTGGATGGTTGGATGTTTTTTGTGGAAGATTAACCTTCTTTTAGAATTTTCCTTTTGATTCACAACTGTGTGCTTGTATGGAAGTTGCTATATTTAATGGATTCGTATTCATAGTGAAGAAACATCCCATAGGGGCTTTCAATAGTAATTTCATTAGTTTTTACAAAAAAATCAAAGCACGACAGCAGTATAATTCTTTCTAAAGTGCATCTTCTCAGCTTGCGATTTATATTTGGTCCAGTGGAACATCAATACAAAATCTTATTTAAAATTGTTGTCACACAATTTAATTACGACTCAACCAGACTCTTAATAAAAGTATCTCAAAAGAGGATATGATTATGCAAATGTAACATCAAAAGAATTTGTAATTAGGTTTTCATAAATATTCCCTTATTAAAAGGTTACTCAATATCCATAGCCAGTCTAGTTATGAATAAAATTACTGCTATCATTTATTAATGATTTGATGTGATAAGTGACCATTGTCCAGCTGGTGTGGACATATGGAACCACATTAACTCCCTGTCCCTGGAGTGATGTCCGCAGTGTACAATAACAGTGGTTATTATATCATCAATGACAAAAGTCAACTTAAATCTCCTTAATATAAACATCAATAGGAGGCTTGTTCACTTAAACAATTGATTTTTTTTGTGAAATCCCATTTATAGCGGGTCAGTTAATAACTTTGCTGTACATGTAAAGATATACATGTATGAACTTTTGTATCTTCTGTGTACATTTATTCATACATGCTTATAAATATTCTGTATTAATGATTTTGAATTATATTCAATTGATAGGAAATGAATTTAAAAATAAAATACTAGTACACAATGTAGTAGTAAATACAAACAAAATATAAGATAGTTCCCTGATATTCAGATATGTAAAGAAAAAAGAAAACACATCTGAACCTACCTGTAGTCAAATTGATTTTGAAAACGGTTAAACAATTTATAAATGGTATAGATATAGTTATTCTCTTTAAACCATTAATTTTTAAATTAAAATGTATCAAAAAATATTTTTTTCTTATAAAAAGTAATCCATTTCTTACAAATTTATATTTTTTTCTGCATCAACAAATATAACAAATTCTATTTCCGCCATTAACATGATTAATAAAGGTGAATTTAATAGTGT
This sequence comes from Mytilus trossulus, assembly GCF_036588685.1. NCBI lineage: Eukaryota > Metazoa > Mollusca > Bivalvia > Mytilida > Mytilidae > Mytilus > Mytilus trossulus. The sequence goes on from NC_086378.1 coordinate 6,630,310, forward strand.
ATAGAAATTTATTTAAAATAAAAAATTGGATAAATATTGAACTTTTCCATCATAGTATAGATTAGGACAGAGTTGTTTGTTTAAAGATCAATTTTGATTCTATAGTTTGTGTATATAAAGGATTTCAACAAAACCTTACGGCCTGGCACTACAGGGTAACAGTTGGAACTACAGGATGGAATTACTTCAAAATGTTTATTTTCTGGATTATATATAAATATGGGATGCAGAGAATTTTAGAGATGTGGTTAGGAGGGAAATAGGATTTTGATAATTGAAAAAAAATTATTGACAAAAGACATTTTGTGTAAAAATGATAACAGTATTAGGGAGGGGTAAGAGGTCCTGTAGGAAGTAGTCACTTGTAAATGTTGATATTTTAGATTTTAAACTTAATAATTGTACTTGAATTAATCCTAAGTAGCATTACACAGACATGACAGATGTCATGTTAAAAAACTGAATGAAGACAGTACAGTGTATGATGAAAACAACAATATAAAGCAAATAGTCATATGCCATGCAGTAAGTTTGACCATCAGATGCAAGTTTTAGGGTAATTAAGATATTTCATAATTCAGGAATTAAAACCATAGAGCTATAGTGTTTAAATGAAAATATCTTCAATAAATCTAATGAATTGCACAATATAAGGATGTAATTGCTGAAAGCATTCAAGACCATCTCTTTGCTGCCTTGACATACTGTCTAATCATATATTTTTACATGTTCAGCCTGTATTTGTTTTGTTTATAAATTGTTAGCATTCTGATTCCTTGTCATATTACAAACAAAACAATTTTTAAATTATGGCGTTTTACACAATGTTACACCATCCCCCAAGTTTCCATGTACGTTTTTTACACCCTGTCTTACTTTTCCCCAAGTTTCCTGTAAGTTTTAGCGGGTTTTTGCCAAGTTTACATATTTTTTTAGCAATGCTTTCATAAAGTTATTAAGAATCATGTCTAAATAGGTGTTTTTACAGCGGGGTTATAGATTATCTCAGCATGGATCTTAAAGGGTTCTGATTCTAATGACATCTTAAACGATTACATCTGGGGTTCGTAAACAGGAATTTCATAACAATAAATTGAGAACAGGATGTGATCTGTGTTTCTCTGTTGTGTGAACCTCCATTGCAAGGTTACTGTGCATTGTTAGTAATAAAGTGTGCACCAATTCTTTCCTGGAGTTAGATGAAAATAGAAACAATTAAAGTGATAAGTGCTTGGATTAATTTGTCTAATGTACATGTCTAATCTATTTCATTTTGTCAAGTTAAGCTTAGAATTGTAATTGTGTAATGCTGTTTTCTCCCCAAAATATATTTGAATGAGTAATGATTCATTGAAAAGATAGAATCATCTTTGTAGCATACCAATTAGAAACATTTCTAGAAGAAATTACCATTTCAAAATTACTTTTTTTTAAATTAAAAGTTCAAGTTGGAGTTCGTATTTTCAAAAGCGAAATCTTTTAATAAGGAATTCATATATGCCTGTATCTGGTTCTGGGTACTCCAGTTCCTTTTGAATTGTTATGTAACAGTATTCATGTATTGTCCTCCGAACATTTGACTTTCTGTGTCTATCAAAGACAAATACATATCAAGCATGGTACTTAGTATCTTCTACAAATGTATACTTACCATTCAGTCTTCTATCAGAAATGTATGATGTGGCAGTTTTTTTTAAGGCCATCTTTGGTGTAGATGCTTTTGAGTATTTTTATATACGTGCATCTGTTCTTTGCTTTTCAATCTCTTGGTCTCCTTCATTCATATTTAATGTTTTATTCAGAAAACATTTATGATCACTTCAATCCGGGTTCAGTTCCGTATTATCTATTTTTAATTATAACTCATTTTGAATGGAAGTCAAAGAACTCAAGCTGCATTCTATTGTGTTTTCCCAGCATATATATCATTGCACATCTGCTTTGAGGGTCAAAAGGGCAGTAGATTATTTGCATGTAATGTGTAAGCAATTAGACAAGAGAAAGGATTTTGTATGAAATAAGACATTGTTTTGTCATGGTATGTATGGGACAGTGGAATGGTTTGTTGATTATTAGTGACAGACTCATTTGTTTTCTCAATTGTACATCACACAATAGTTATGAAGAGATATTCATAATACATCCATATTGTTTAGAGACTATAAAACATCTCTATTGTTTAGAGACTATAAACTTAATTTGTTTTCTCATTGATACATCACACAATAGTACTGAAGAGATATTCATAAAACATCTATTTTGTTAAGAGACTATATAACATCTATTTTGTTTAGAGACTATATAACATCTATTTTGTTTAGAGACTATATAACATTTATATTGTTTAGAGACTATATAGTTAACTTCTGTCTCCTCAGATATATCTATATTGTTTAGAGACTATATACTTAACTTCTTTTTTGTCAGACAAATCATTTTCATGTTTGATCCTAAAGGATATAAAAAGATATAATGCAATTTTTACGTGGACATTTATTGCTTTCTCTTTTTGCACAGATGTACAGTATATTCAATAGTCATAGAAAACGATACTAAATTGTTGGCTTGAAAACAGTACAGAAAAGAAGTTGAAGTCAGCACTCTTCACATGAAACATACTTTTTGCTCTTTTGATCTTTGAGTGCTCTCATATTTTACATTTTTTGTCTATTTTGATTTTTTCTAAGATGTATGTTTTTTCTCATATTGAATAAAGGTACTCAGGTTTGCCCTCTTAAAACTTGGCTTAGAATTGAATTGTAGTGAAAACTGGATGTTTAATTTAATTAACATAGCTTGAAATATTCTATTTCGTACTTCTCTGGTGATTAAATCATCACTTTTATTTCTTAAATATCCTAAACGATCATATTTGATATGTTTAAACAATTGTTTGTTGAAAGTATCAACTATTTGAGCTTGTCTATATCAAGATTATATCATGTATATATAGGGAATGTTTCAGGGTGACAGGGCTTTTATTAAGGATTTAGCAACATTTGATAGCAAATTAGTGCAGGGATGAAAGATATTATGACCCAAACAAGTTGATGTAAACAATGTGTCCATTATGTCATGTGACATGAAGACAGCCAAAGGTGTAAGGCAACCTTGGGACCACATGGGGAGAGATGTAATATAAACATTGGATAATAATCTTTCATAATCTGCTCTATGGTCAGGTTGTGGTCTCTTTGACATGTTCCCCATTGTATACTGCTTTCTCCTGCTTTTGTGTATTTACAAGCGAGTAAAGTCAGTTTATACACTATTTTCATGTTGTTGTGAAGCTTTTTGTTACATGGTACATTGTTGACCATGAAGGGGGGATAACTCTGTGGGAGACAGGCTCCACTTTTCTTTTCCATAGGATTATGGTAACTTGATTTAATTTATGCAGTTTGTACTGGTATTGTTGTTAGATTTCAGTCACTTGATATCCTTGATTTGCGTGTGTATTTAAAATATGGACAAGAATCGTTTTTCACTGGTCTATTCTTTCTGTAATTTATGAGGCTTTAGACCATTAATATTCTGTCTGTATTGTTATTAGAGGTGCATTTATTGCTAATTTTGTAATATATCTGAAATGGATCATCGTAATAATATCTTCACATCATGTACATTGTACCGGTAAATTTCATGACAACACTTATTTTATCCTGTAATAGAGAAAAGGTCTAGAAAAGGTCCAAAACAGATTTGCATACATGGAAATGGCCCAATATATACTACATGTATAATTATCAAACTTTTATTTTTCAAAATGTTTAATAGCATTAATTGTGCAGCTGATGCCATCAAACTTGGTTTACTAGCTGACAATTAAACATTAATTTAAACAAATACTTTCTCATATTTCCATTTTTTTTAAATAAGTTAAGCAAGCACATGCAATTCAGTTAACAATTTATATCATATAAAGTCTATATGAAAGCATAATGACTAATCAAAAAAGAAGAGATCAATAAGAGTCAACCAATCAGACAAGTACCGATAAACATTCAGAACAATACTGTTCCCATTTAAAACTGGACATAAACTCATGAATTTTAAACAAGTCAGTCGTTCTTGCTCCACTTCATTGTGATGGGTAAACAAAACATGAGTTAATCACTATTACTCTATGAGAATGTATAATGGTATATATTATTAAACATATATTGATGTAGGCAAATGAAAATGTTATCTTTAGTTAAATGCATCTGTTGAACAAATGTTAGAACTTTTAGTTTTATTCAGAAATCCTGTAAAGTAAGAGCCATCAATGTTGATTTTATGTATGTCTATAGAGAGTTTGAACATTTTGCAGGCATTACAGTTACAAATGATATTACATTTGACATACAGAATGAAATGATATACAGAAGTGCAATAATGGATGCAATTAAAGTAAAAAGATTTATTGGATAAAAGTCTTGAAGCACTGAAGCCCAACAGTACAGATTTAAGCTGTATCCAAACTTAAACAGTTGCCCTTTGGTTTGGTTGGGAGGATGGATGATAGATTGGAAAAGCAAAAAGATTTGAATATTGTTACTACCTTGCATATCAAATAAGCAAATGATAGGTCTGCAGGAACAGATATTGTCAGACTTTACATAAATTCAGCCATTTTCCAACCTTCATCTGCACATGTATTGTAATTTGCAAAGCTAGCAAAGACAGGCATTTACAATCTACCCACTAATAGATGTATATTATCAATTTGCTTTCTTTTTTTACCCTTATATTTTAGCCTGTAATTACCCTTTTAAGAGTTTTCTTCATGTTTTACTTGTGTTTTATTGTAGAAATCTTAAGACCACATCCTTTCTTATAACATGAACATATTGACTAAACAATTCTGTCTTAATGTAAAATGGCTGAAATAAGAGTTCAATTAGGTCATCTAAGTAAACTTTATGGTGAAAATTGCATTAAAATCGTGGTTGCTTCTTAATAAAATATTTCAGAATGGCCATATTGCATGTGAAAGAGTCGTAGTCGTCAATAGATTCCTTGTTAAAGCTATCTGAGATGGGCCTCCGATAAAGATCTTGTTCAGAAGAAAACATCATTACCTATCGGCAATCAATACCAAATAAAAATCGGCAATTGTAGATTCTAGTAGGACAGAGAATTGAATGCAGGCAAAATTACATTACATTTATCATTGGGAAAATAGGATCTAGTTTGTTTAATAGTGTCTATTGGTATGAATCAAGATCGTTTTATTAGTTTATAGGTTTTTCATATTAATTTAAGTCATTCAGCCATTCAACTTTGTTCCTTTCTTATATAAATTGCTTATCAGCTACGAGCTCTATACTTGACATTCAACCTCTTTTGTTACCGGAGATGAAAGGCTAAAAATAAATGGAATTTTTAGTGTAATGTTTAGAGAAAATTAGTTTGAAAATTGGAAGTTTACAATTTTGTTATGTTTTGGGATAAAATTGTTAAGCTATAAATTTATTATAATGTTAAGGAATAAAACTGTTAAGCTATAAAAAATATAAGTAGAGTTGTAAACCCTATTGTTTACTATACAAAAGCTATAAAAAGGAATCTAAATATAGTCTTGATATTTTCTGTGTAAAATCTCTTTACAACTTTCATTTTGTTAACCAATAGACACTTTTACTGAAGACTTTATGCTGTCTTGCATGTCTTTTGGTTGTGTTTGTTATATGGCTGCTGTCTCATTGAGGTTAACCCCCATATCTCTTATGTTTTCATATTAGTTGTTATATTTCAAGCTTGTGTGAAAATCAAAAGATATTTACATGTTACTACACAATGTGGTATGTAGATTTTGAGGTTTCAGAGTACGGTTTCGCTTTGGGAGTTTTCACCGTGTTTACATCTTCAGAATCTTGACTATTTATCAGAGGGAAAAGATTCATTAGTTTATTAATGTGTCATGTTAAATCATTATAGTATGTTTTACAACTAGTCTTCTGGGTTTTAAATTCATTTTTGTTCCCTAATTGATAAAACAAACTTTATATTAAAAACCATCCTTGAAGCATACTAAATTTCATGTTATAACAAGAAATTGATGAGCAAATTATCTGGAGAAAAGTGAGAAATTATTGACCTTCGGTGAGGCATATTTCTCTTTAGGTGAAAAAAAAGCATTTTTTTTATGTGTGTTCCTTGAATTGCTTTCTCAAGCTGTTGAAATAAGTCTGTAAACCTAATCTGTAAAATAGAACATGAACATGTACACTTGACTGAAATGTGGGAAGTTGTTTAACCTAAATAATCGAGCCCACCTCCCTCCCCCCCTGAAATCAATCTCTCTTAGTTGTGAGGTGTAGTAATTATAGATCACCTGAATTATTTGGGTTGGAAGACATCAAGACAGCAACACCACAACACAAATAACCAACTCCTCTTCCAAGAACAAATGATGGGGGAAGTGGATATCTATACAAATGGCAAAAGCCAAATCTAATGTTGTTAAGTGAAGGTAGGAAGGGTCTCTATAACCCCGTAATGATATGTCTTTAAAAAAAGATACTTGTTACTAATAGTCTTCAAACAAGAAATTAGTAAAGTGCCTTTTCCCCTTAGTACACTAAAGCAAACAAACAATCTATTAGGTACATAGCCATTATGACATAAGTTAGTTTATATCATTTGTACGAAAACAGAATCAATCCCTGCTTATTCTTTACAGAACTTTAATTCACTTACTCACCGTAGAGTGGGCATTCATTGACTGTACTTATTGTAATAACAGCTAATGATATATATGTCTGTAGAAAGTACTTTAAACTTAATACAGTATTAAAGATATGTTAATTAAATGTATTTTTCATGTAAAATGACCCCTTGATGTGGTTATTTCATTCATCGGTTGGTCCATGCATGAAAATGCACAAAAAATGGTTTCACGTAAAAAAAAAATATAACTCTTTCTTCTACGGGACAACATTTCGTAACCAATACCTAATCCTTTTATACATGGTTTACAAAGTTTATGTAAATTAAATGTATTTATGATGTAAAATGACCGATTTCATACAGAAGCAAATGTTAAAGTCGATATTTTATGATAGTTACAAAGTGGCTACAATGCGTCACTTATACAATCATATATAATTAAAAGGGTATCAAATTCTTCAAATTTTAACGAAATAACACCTGTAATTTGTTTTATAGATCTTTAAATCTGATCGTTAAGAACAACAAAGAGTCATGTATTCGTCAATGATCAGGTATCACTATACTAATTAATCTGATACCTCTCGTAAGTAGTTTAATAGTCAAGTAAGTTTCAAATAATATCATACAAATTTCATACGTGGGTCCATGGCCAATTTGTGGTTCTAAATACGAACACATACAACTTTATTTTAGTTGTTTCTCTTGTAAACGATCAAATTATTTTTATGAATCACTCGGGTATAATGTACCAGGGTACGTAAATCTTAATTCTTTTTGATCGTGTTAATCGTTTCAGTCCAATAAGGTAGTGTCAAGTGGAGCAATAATTCGTAACCTTAAACAACTCAGAATGGAGGTATTTAAAAGGTAAAGCAGTTTACATTTGTCTGGTACTGTGGAGTGAGTCTGGAGAGGGACTCTTTCATGTGCTTTATAAGTCAATTATAAATGCATGGAAACCAAGTGCTAAATAAACAGAACTAGTGCAATGTCAAACATTAAAGTAGCGAGAGTGAAAATCAAAGGTAAAGGAAGGTTGCTTTGGTATAATGACGAAATACAGTAAATAAGGTTTGAAGACATAAGGGGTGTGTCCCGTGTTTTTTTAAACAAATTGTTTTATGGTGTGTTACCTTGTGATCTATGGAACTTCAATCTCACAAGAAGTTACCTAATATTCAGAAATGTAAAAGTCTCTTTTTGTACATGTGTAATAGATAACAAAAAACACTGAAGTTACTATAGCAGAAATGTGGTTCTAATTACCTTATTACCACAGTAAAAACAGATAATTGAAGAAAGAATTGACAGTGAATTTTTTAAGATAGATTTATAAAAAAGCTTTTTTGCTTTCTGTGCCAAGATTTTATGATTTAAACAATTTAGTTGTGTGTGAAAACACTAAGCAGTAAAATAGTTGAAAATTATACCATTAATGCCAAATAAAGTGACTTTAAGATGGCTTGAAATCAATATTTGACTAGAAGTAGAGTTGATTAACACCATGTGAACATGGATTTTAAAGACAGTTATGAAGATATGTCATATTTGTCGAGGACTATTTATCTTTTATATGTCTGAAGGTTTTAACTGTTTTATTGGCTTTTGCTCATTGTTTTATACAATTTATACCTTAAAAGAGTACTCAGAAGTACTTCATGGTCACAATGTCATCCTTTAATTTATGGTGGGCTGCACTTAGTATTATTGTCTTGTCTGCTAAATTTTGACTTAAAGTGTGCACTCTGTTTTTAAGTATTTTTAATAAGTATAAGCTGTTTCAGTTAAAGAGTTGAATTTTAGTCAGCCAGAAAACTCATCCAAGTTGCCAGGCTTCTTATTTAGTCCACCAGATAGGAATTTGGACAGATAGTCAAATGTCAATTTTATGTACATGTACCCCGGCTTTTTTTAAAAGTTGTGTCATTAATGCAGCTATATATTTAATAGTTGAAATATTACAAGTTGATTGAACATTAAACTGTGGTCTACGAATTCAATATGCACACTGCAGTCCTCAAAACAATACACAAAATTTCCCTTACATGTATATTAATTAGTCCTAGATTAAAATTTGGCATGACAGATCTGAGTTTTTGGTCCACTTCAATGGTGTAAATAAAAGTCTTTATACCATATGAACTAAGCTTTATGTTAAAGTGTATTAGATTTTTCTACTATTCTTTTATCAAAGACAACAAAAGTATTGTAAATATTTGATTTATTTGAATCTTAGATGCTAAGCTTACTTTGAATTACGTTACCCCTAAAGGAGAACTCAACTTCAAAGTTTGTCAAGAATCGGAGAGTAAATATTAGATATATGATTCTTAAAATCTTTCAAGGATTAATAAATTAAAATTCAAAAATATAAAGATATCATAGCATAAATTACAATGAAATGAATCGGTGTGGACAGATTTCGTGTTTACTTTCGATAATTATTTTGGGCTCCATGTTAGTTTGAGACGACATGGTAATTCACTTTTCAAGTGTCAAGATTTAGGAAGAATTTGAATAGATCATGATTTGGCAATACTTAATGGAAGTTTCTTGATTGTGTGTGTATTGAATGTACACGGCAAAGCAGGAACTTTCCCATTGATTTGTTATGTAAGGATTTCTTTTGTTCAAAGTTAACTTTTGGTTGTCTTTTCATCCTGGTTCAGATTTAACCTTGGGTTGTCTTTTTATCCTGAAATTGCATAAATAATGGTACTGTGTAACTTTTAAGGGATATTTTTGTGGTTCTTATATATTTATGTACAAAAAATGGGGTTTTTTTACGATATGTTGGAACTCCTCGGAAAGATTTGACATTTAGAAATTGACCGGATTTCTTGAAAGCGACTATGGAGTAGAAAGTTTGCTAACAAGGTGTTTCTCATGCTTGTGATATATTTATTCATTCATTTTCATCTGAAATTAAATTTGTAAATGTTTGTTGTTGTGTATTTTGTTCAAACAAACTTCTTACATAAGTGGTATTAAAGTTAGATATGACACTACATCGTGTTTCAAACTGTGTTTGTATAGCCATGTTTAGTCAGTAACAAGTATATCAATATATATATATATGCTCTTGTTTCAGAATAAATCAGACTACGTTTCACTTGACTCTCAACATGAACAAAAACTTACAGTTTTTCTGTTGTATTTCATTACATATCAAGGTACTATAGAATCTATTGTCACAATTTTCAATATTTGTATAACTGTCAACTTGAATTTGAGTATTGTAACAGTCCGGGTGATTCATTAAAATTGGAATTTTAATAATAAGTATTTGTTGGTAAAGTTCATTAAATGGAAATTAAAGGAAGTGTGAAAAATGATTAAAATAAGTATAACTAAATCGTAGTTTTGAATTGTGAATACTTTGTTTTTATTTGGTTATAGAGTTTTAAAACAACATGGTTTTGAAACAACAAACAATAAATTTCACAGTTTGTAATCTTTGATTGTAAAAATGACAAGTTTTTTGTAAATATTATATAAAAACAAACATATATCTAGAGGCATATAGATAATCCTATGAATTTTCACAGTTGTGAGTTTTTAATAAAGAAATCAGCCACAGGGTGGCATGATAGTGGCATTGATGCATGAGAGTTGGGGAACACTGGCAATTTAATGTTTAATGTTTTACCTAAAAGGGCTGTTTACCTGTAATTAACTACCTTTGAACTAGTACATTGATGGACAGGTTAGGTAATTCTTACACCTTGGTTAGATTAATACAACTTGTTTTTTATTTTTTAAAGTTGATGTCAGGTTTTGCTTGAAGCCCTCTTGTTAGTTGTAAAAATGACACAATGTATAATTCTTATTATCTGAATAAGATCTTAATGGATTTGAAGGTGCTGTTTTATTCTTACTTTACACAGGAGTTACACAGTACCTATATCTAAGGTGTTCAGCCATTTGCTTCACTTCTGAAGGAGAAACAATTACCTCACTGTAGGATGCTAGTTAACATCCCTTGCTCAGTATTGTGTAGAGTTCTGCCACATTACAAATCAAAGATTAGTCAATATATTTACCAGTATGAATATTCACATTTCTTCAACCTTTGTAATCTTTATTAGAAAAAAAAAGAATTGAAGAAGATTGTTTCTGCAGGGTGTCTGAAAATATTGATTGATTGATTATTGTTTGTTCAAAGTCCAGTGGCAAATAGTTCATGCATAATCGGATAAACCATCAGTTAAAAAATTGTAGACAAAACCATTGCAAAAGGTCAAAGAAAATAAATAAAATAAATATAAAAAAGGGGGGATGTGATTATTCACTTAGTGGTTTTTTTCACAACTTGATTTTAACTAATGGATTTTCTGGATATTCGTTGTTTCTGTGTTTCTTTCAGCTTTAGTTTGTATTGATCATCTCCACTGGAATGACAAAGCTTTATTGTTACAGGCAATTGGTTAAAATAATTATGTCATGTTCATCCTGTCTCCCTCTAACAAATATCTCAGACTTAAACATCCCAGACAGAAAGTCCAACTTACACATTAAGACAAATTGATCTGGTAGATTTTATAGATATAATAGTGAAAAAGTGCCAGAAAAAATATAGCTGGATTTTTGTGTGATAAATTCTGATGGTATTATAGTGTGATAAATACTGATGGTATAATTATAGTGTGTTAAATACAGACATGTTATAAGTTAATCGGTCAAGGCCTAAATACCACTTTATCTATTAAACCATTTTCTTAATTCTTTTTTTAGTAGAAAAGTTTGTGTTGTGGGTTACTTAAAAATCAATTTCTGCAGAATTTGTGGTTTCTGAACTCATTTTTGTCCAGACACTATAATATTAAAATCTTAACCAGTTTTGAAATTTGCTGATCGCTCTAAAATTCAATTCTGATTTCAATTAATCTTCAAAGAAAGTTTCACATAAAAGGGTAGAAAATGAATTACCCACTGTTAAGTCATTTTCTATTGACAAACTCAAATATCTTATTTCTTAATTTTTGTAAGGTAAATATACAATACAAATCCCCGCCCCCTGTGGTTAGCTTAGGCACAGGATATATACTAAATGATCCTTAGTCTTTAATAGCTAATGTTATGCATCAACAAAATCAGTCATTGGTTATTGAGGTCGAAATCATTAAAGATATACCCCTTTATGAATGAGAGCAGTTTTTTCTTTAACATTAGTTTATAACAAAGACCGAGTACTTTATAGAAATCGTATAGGATATTGTGTGTTATAATTGGATTTCATTTTCACAAGTACCTTATCCTAGGGGATTACGTGTGCTGGAGTATTTAAAATCAGGAGACGCAAGTATTAAGTTTATTGTACGACAACCTGTTCCAAAGTATAGCTTAAAATTAATAAAAGAGTTCAAGTTGAATTGAAGTTAGGAGAAAACAAAACAATCATATTTCTATAAAAAATAAATCAATGTAATTTTAAATACAAGTGTACATGTTATGTTCGAGGTTTTTAACATCACAATCACTCTTGATATGGATCATTAAATGTATTGATAGACATATAAATTTATTTGTGTTAAAATCTAAATTTGAAATTCATAAGGTTTGACTGTTTTCACAAAAGATGCATCAGACCACCAAACACTTATTTTATGTTGAATAAAAGGTCTATAAATCCAGGGCTGTTATAATGAGGCTAATTTTATAGGCCATTATGAAATTCATATTTTCTCAGAGATAGTCATCGGAAATGGTGAGAGTCAAGTATTATGATATATCAGACAAAATTCATAACTTGGTAACATACGATGGTTATCATATTTTGTTGAATGCACCTCAAGGGCTCTAACTGCACATAAAAGATAGTATCATTATTATATCACAGATCAACCGATAGGTGTTATTTTAATCAACGTAGTGAAAGCTTGGCTGATTTTCATAGCGAGTAATGAAAACTGAACATTTCACACTACAGATTTTGTAATTTCTTAAATGATTTTTGTACATCAAAGCTATGCTTCTAAACTGTTAATAACTTAACAGTCAAAGGTGAAGTAAAAAGATGGCGAAGCTTTTATACTTATCTTTGCTGTGATGCTTGAAGCGTATTATGAAATATGACACAAAAAGATGTAGGTTGCTTAAGACGAAAAGGTAAAATGTTAATTTTTGTTCAGTACACAATTGCCTACTTTTCATCCGAGTGTGAAAAAATGAGAAATGACAAGGTGTTGAAATAGAATAGATTTTTTCTAACACTGACTGCAGTCTATACCTTAATGTAAATTGATTGCCCTGGAGAAAGTTAGAAAGAAATGCACTGTATCCTAGTCATTGATAGTAAGCTGTGAATCATTTAAGTGGCGACATCATAATTTTCATATAATTCCTGCATAAAACGATGAGTGCTCTATAAACGGTTTTATAGGATGCTCAAGTAAATTGTATTTTAAGAAGATCTGATAAAAGTTGTATATCATTGTGAAAACTAGACGACATCGGTACACAGGATGTAAAGGGTAAATACTATCAGTAAAATACAACCACAAAGACTTTAAGATTTTTTGGGGATTCTTGTAGGATCGGTAGAACAGAGGGCGGAAATGCTCTAGTACAAAGTATATTGTCATCATGCTCTTGGCTTTCGCCCTTCTTCTACTATATACTTGATGGAAAATTATGGCCTTGTTTTAAGATCAATGTTGATGCAGGATGTCTGATTATGAACAATGAAATTTATGTTATTTTGTGAAGTGATAGTTATCAATAATGACTCGAAAAGCATGAAAGTTTACTCAAAACAGTCATAATTTACTTCACACAAGTCTGCAAAATATGTTATCCCCTCCCCCCTTAAAAAAGAATTATTTCAATGAATCTTCTGTTTGTAAACAAATTATTAATGAAGTTTATTACTTTGTAGACCTGACAAGATGTAATCTAAAAGTTCTTGCTGTAATCTGACAGAAGTCATTATATTCAATCATTGTTTTATTTGCAGGATATGAGATAAAGGACTAAGCAGAAAGCTGATGGGTGTGGGGTATAGATCAGAATGAGGGGCTGTCAGTTTGTTGTACAAACCATTGTCAGTTGGACTATAGTCTGTTTTGGTAAGTGTTTTTAATGACATAATTATCAGGGGACAAAATAAACTGGACCGGAAGGAAATGTTGCAGTTTATCCGATGCCCTCTGTATCTGTGTGCTAATACACAGTATCTTTTTAATGCATCTGGATGTCATAAATACGCAAAAGGCCAAAATGATTTTTTTTTTAATAATAAAGACGAATATGTTATACTGGAATTTCTCACAGGCTAAACAAATATACAAAATCTTGTGATCGGCAAGTTGTATTTAAAAAGAAATGCAATGGTTTTTTTCTCATTGTGTTATAAACAGTCAACAAGACATTTTTGTATTTTGACAATATATATAACAATAGAATTGTTTGCTTTTGTTTGTGGTCTTTAGATCTACCTTTTACAATGGTTGGTATTTCACACTTTGGAAATTAAAATACTTATGTCCATATGTACTATCATAATTCTATCTTTATGTATGAAACAGGTTTGGTGTGTGGGAGGTCTGACTATTGTTTTACCTACTTCAAAGGGTCTGAAAATTATGCTCATATCTGATGCTTACTACAAGTTGTAAGTCTGAACAAAGGACTTATCTTTCACAAAATTAAAACAAGGAGTTTATATAGTCATTGAAATTAATATGTTCAATAACCTTTCTGCTTGGAAGAAAATTTTATCAAAAAGAAATTAAGTCTTAACTTAAACTTAGATCTTATGCTTTTGAAAATATTTGTTTATTTGATTAAATAAATAAGTAAAGAGTAATTGAATTTGAAATAATGTTCAGTATGAAAAATAAATGAACTGTTATCATACAACATTACATGTAGTTTTGATAAGAGTTTGAAATACTGTAAATTCAGAAATTATTGAGTGCATTTATTATTGCGATTTTGTAATTTTGGACTAAAATGAGCTTTATATTTTTGCAATACCCAGAAAAATCCTGTTTATAACATACACAATTTAAAAATGTGAGTTAAAATCATTGTGTTTTAACCCTGTCCATTTTTTTGCAATAATTTTTGATTTTACATTGAAGAAAAAAGAAAAAAATGGCATTTTTATTGAAATTTTCTTTTGGAATATTTAGAGTTGCAACCTTTGTGTACTTTTCGCTGTCTGTTTTAATTTGTTTCTGCCGGTCTGACCACGGCTGTAACATGTCCAAACACTATCATTGATTCATTTGTAATACAAACATGTACATGACAAAATATTGATAGAACTCAGCAAGCTTCCTTCTAGCTTCATCTCACAAGCTATGCTCCTACATCATTCATCACTCTGTGATAAGTTGAGCGTACATAATTCCAATCTTTTCTGTTTCAATATGTTTTCTAGGTGTCCTATTGAAGAAAGAACATTGTATCGAATGACAACCTCTTTGACTCATGTCTTTTTGGGAAGAATACGAGTGAATCATAAATAATTGAATTTATATTTTCCGAATCCTGTTGATTCTACATAATTCATTTATCTTGAGATCGTTGAATAAACTCATTGAAATAGCAGTAACTCAGTGCACGACCATAAAAAAATTGTCAATATTCAATTTATAGCCATAACAGTGGTAGAAAAAAATCCAGACAATATAAAAAAAAACCTATTAAATCAATTGCGTGATACGTTTATATTACATTAGATTGCAATAAATTAAATATTCAATGTAAATTGTAAAAAGAAAATGAAATATTTACATCCGTATGTAGTAAATCTAGTTTGTAATTAACTGTATGCACTTGCAGCGTCTAAACGGCCCATTACATGTATTCACGTAATAATAGTTCTGTATTCAGTCCAATTTAATAATTGTGCAATCGTAACAGACGTTTGAAAGATAATTTTTTACCACAAACCAGACTATTAAAACCATTTAAATAGAATATTTTATGGAAGTTTTGCATAAAAGGATTGGGAAAAAATCAGGCGGTACTTAAATATGTAAATTCAATTTCCCAATTTAATTTTCTTTCCGTAAAGGAATAAGTGGTTGTCTCAATGTTTTATTTTTGTCAATTTTCCTGTTGTGATTTTAAGAAATCTGCCGTTGTGTATAAAGCTGGTCTTGAACAGATGTTTCTTACCATGTCATCTTACGATTTAGTTTCTATTTATCACATGATTACAAGTTACTTAGATGGATTCCATCATATTTTGATCAAGGCAGAATAATTCTGATCAAAAATAATTTTGAGAAAAATCTTGTAGAAAAAATATGTGTAGTCCAACTTGATAAAGTATAGCTAAAAAAAACTCACTATCAGAAGAAATAACAACAACCTTTGGGCATTGCAGATGTGTATAACAACTGTTACTAAATTGTTTTAAAAACTGTTATTTATGTGGAGCAAAAGTTAGGCTTTATATTGTGGATGTCCTGGTTTTAATCCTTAGATTCATTGGTGTCTAGAGTCCCTGTCTTAGGTTACCCTGAAATATTATTTCGTGATGTTTATCAATTACAGATAAAATACCGGTACATGCATGTAACCTACTGTAGGCCAGCCACAGTGGAAGGAAATTTAACATTATTTAGTAGGGGCAAGCTAATTCTAGTTTTTACGTGCTACATATTTAAACAGTAAGGGTTTTTAAAAATGGTAAAAACTTCAGTATAAACAGAAAATTTTAGGTTATGCAAATAAAAAACACACTTTTCTTTCTAAAATGCTGTTAGCTATGGCTGCTGATTCTAATATCTTAGATAATTTCTGTTAAGAGGCCATGTTTTTGCCAAAGAACATCTGATTTTCCATTGATAAAATAAATTCCACCAGAGAGCTCATTTACTAGTTAAACAATAGATTTAGAAGCAATTATAGGACCGGTGTCAGAGATGCCAGTATACTAAATTACTATGTTCAGGATGTGTTTTATACCAATTAACTACCAAGTGTTATGGGAAAATGGACTTATAACTTCAGGGTCGCTGGGGGATCTACGTCCAAATAAAAACAGAATCTTTCTGAACAATTTGTGTAATGGAAGCATAGAGTACTGGATTTGTGAAAGAACAAATTATCCATGATTAGACTGCAACAAAATAGATTTATATTTTAGAAAATTGACAGAAAAGCTTTTACTTGTGGGGCTAATGGATAAATGTTTTGATAAGGTTATTATTAAAGACTGAATTTAATTCCGGACAAACACTGAAAAACAAGAGTGCACTGTACGTTTATCATTCCTAAGTGTGTATGTTAGTCATTTTGGCAGAAACAATTTGTTTTCTACTTTATTCTAGGAACAAATTTTCACCATCAGTTGTCTAAATATAGTGTTACAAAATATTAATTTTAAGACATTACAAAGATTTCAGCTGAAGTGTAATGTGTGTTAAATTAGTTTGAAAGCACTAAATAGTGGGGAAATTGGGGAAGAAAATAATATTCACTTGATTTCACTGGAATTATCAACACATTTGAAGTCAACAGCATTCTATCCAAATCAATATCTTCACAATAATTGAAAAACAGCAGAGAATATTGAGAGTGAAGCGAGACTTAATCATCCTAAACTCAATGTGTATTTAACATTTCTCAGAACATAAAAATTTGGCTTTGTTCTGAAAGTTTAATAAATTTGACTCTTTTATTTGTGTTTCGCAATTTACAGAAATAAACCAATTTAAACTTGCAAGCCAAGGATCCATTCATCATAAGCATGTAATCAGCCTTTTGTCTTGTTGTCACAATTTATTTCACGTCAAACGCACCTGAATGATTCTCCATTCATATAACTGGGTTGTTGTTCCATCCAATGTTTAGAGGTCAGAATAATAGTTATTGATATTACAATAAATGACAAAATGTTCCAATTGTGTTAAATAAAATTGCTCTGGTTGACACAATTGCCTATTATTATTCTATTCCTATAAGGGGAAAAATTGACAAATACCACAACTTTTTCCTATAATAATTTTAATTGAATGTAAGTGTCTATACAAATATAATGAAGTCTATGAACAATACTTTTGGCATTTAAAGTTTAAGGTATTTATGTGGACAAAAAATGAGCAATGTCTAATGATAGCAATCTAACGCACCTTTATTGAGAGTGTAAGCATGCCCACAAACCACAAATCCTAGTTACCATAAATACAATACATCAGACAAATTTTGAATTATGATTGGTCCTATTAAGTTATTATAATGGTTTTAAATAATAATAATTGAATGGACCTGTTATAGATTTATAGAACAATTAAAAGAAACCATAACATTAGTACAAAAGTATAGATTAAATTCAGATGTTGAAATAAAAAAATTTGAGGGTTAGTCAAAATGACATGTATAAGGGTTAATACATGTAAATAATATGTGGTATGCTAGAGAATTTTGAAACTCTGCAGTTTTTAAATATTAAACAAAATACCTGTCTTGTTTAACTGTTGGGACTATCAGATTAAAATTATAGGGTATTATATAATCTTAAAATGTTTGTATGATTTATCTTGTGAAGACATCTTTTGGGTTATATGAGATCTTTGACAGTTGAATGGCTGTGAAATAATTATATGACAAAACAATTGTCACTGGAGGAATAAACAAGTAATTAATTCGCTTGATTTACAGTAGGAGATATGATAAAACTTGGAACAGTAAAACAGGGATAATAGTCAGGGTGTAGAAAATCAGATAAAAAAAATTAAATGCACAAAAGTTTAAAATTTCATTAGCCTTAAATGCTGGAAAATATCACTATTAATTTAAATAATAGCCATCTAAATGGTATAATTTGTACTAAATTACATAAAATAACTGCAAAATTGCAAATTTATGTTTTTGAATCAATTGTTAAAATCAAAGTTTTGAATTACAGAAATTATTTTAGAATACAATTAGATTTTTAAAATGAAAAGTTCATGAAATCTAATGTATATATATATATAAAAAATGCCTTCACCTTAGCACAGGTGGCATAATACCTGCAGTATAGCATTACTTATGTAATTGTAAGGTAGTCAAAATCTAAGACTAAGTTTGTCTATGTAATAAACCTCTGAAGGTCAAATATTAAATTTGTCAATGAAGCAAAATTTGGTATCATAAATCTTTAATTGGTCATTGACCAGTAACCAGTCCTGGGGGCCCATTATAATTGATGTGTAATGACCGTTGGCTCTATAATGGGTCTATCTGGTTCCCTGTACAAACCTTACCTGACTTTCAGGGTTATAGCCCACTTTGTTCCCATACATATCATGTCATGTGATAGTAGAGATAACATTGAACACATACAAAACTTTTATGAAGGTACAAATTACAGAGAGATCGATAACACTTATTTTCTTTTTTGTCCAAATGGATAAATAACAGGTATTATTTAAATCTTCACAAATCACAGGTGTCAAAATGATATTATTGAGTGATCAGCTTAATCATTTGGTTCACAAAACTTTGTTGTTTGGCAAATAGTCAGAAAAATCAGCTGGTAGAAAATATTTACAAATTTTTGAAATTTGTACCGTTATATCATGAATATCTAGCCTACATGTAAGCTCATTCTTTTCTTCTGTGATATCCAACTTTCCCAGACTCCTTTTCACTATCTCAAGCTGATTGTACTTGATTTAAAAACAAATAAGTTTACTTGCAATAGGGAGATTAATTGTTGATTGCTTAGTGTCTAGCGGAAAATAGTTCACCATATAATTATATACATGTACCAAGTTGTTCTCTGATTTGAACTTAGTTTGCTTATTAATTACTTGGTTATATTGCCAAAATAAACAGCAAAACCAATTGAAAGTACCTTGTTTATGAATAAGTGAATCATTTTATGAGGAATTTCAATTGTTTATATTGTATAAATGGGTAGTAGGGGATTGTCTAATTTACAAGATTATTCTCTCAAGTAGTTTATATTATAGCTTTGATTGGAGGCAGTTTTTTCACTTTTCTTGAATCAGTCGTGTTCAAGTGTATATCACTACATGAAGTCAGAGTGAGGGCACTTGACAATAACTATCATTACAATTCTCTGTTGGAAGTTTATTATTATCATTTATGTCCAAACTTTGACCATTTGATTTGTTGAGTCACCTTTGAATGTCCCTCTCATGGTCAGTGTCTCTCGGTGTTATAATAATATGATCTTCTATGAAGTAGGATTAAGTCATTGTCTCTCTGTGTTATAATAATATGATCATCTATGAAGCAGGATTAAGTCATTGTCTTTCTATTGATTTACCTTCCAGTAAATAGTCTCATTTAAGTACCTGTTTAAGACTTTTGTCTCTGGTGTTAAAGGTGGAAAGGATATGTTATGTGGACATTTGACCAGTAAATAAGGTTACCTGTGGAGACTAGGTGTAACAGGGCTCCAGACTGCTGGACTCAGGTGTGACCAGGTGACAAAATGATGCAATGAATCATAGGTGTAAAGTGGTACTATTAAACCAATAGTCTAGTTAATGTAATAAGGTTTTGTAAGATAAATATACTAGTGTTAGAATCATTTGTAAGAAAAATATTTTTATAATACCTTGTAATTTAGATCTTTAAAAGAAAATATCAAGTAAATTTTAGACACACTTGACTAGTTTCAGGGCAGTTCTATTTGTATAGGTAGTTTTATAGAATCAAAGTCCAAATTTTTTTTCATTGTTTCTTCATGGTTATAATAAAAATGTTAAATAGTGAAATTGTTCAGAGACTGTCTGCCTACCAGATTACTATGATCTGATCAGAATCTTGTAAGACTTGTAAAAATGTGTGATTCCATTCCAGATTGATGGAGTTAATTTTGCTAAAACTCAACAGTTGGTTGTACAAGATATTTTCTGATAATTTTTCTTCACTCAAATCAGTAAGAAAACAAACTATAATAACTGCAAAATCTTGTGGAGTGCAGATTTAGGTCAAGAAAATTCTCAAGATAAATTGAAAACTTTGTTATAAATGAATTGTTAAATTCCGTTTAATTTATTGGGACATTTTAATTAAAGCTGTTCATTATAAAGAGAAATGAGATCTTTTAGTCAAATGTCAAACTGTAACCTGAAATCAGCAGGAAACCAGTCCAGCAGAGAATGCCCAGTTTATCCCAGTATGACAAGTGTTGACATGCCTTTTATTCAGACAATAGATCTTGTCCCAAACTGGTGACACACCCTATGCATTTTGACAAATTTTAGAAAATTTCATGGCCACCTGACAAAATAGTGCTGAAATGAACTTTTTTTAATCGGTTTTAAGTTGTCACTCTTTTCTGATTTACACACTTGTTATCATGAACAATTTGCGCACTTAGATGGCATTTGAAAATGCATTGCCCACAAATTTGCAAATTTTTTTTAGGTTAAAAACGGAAAAGATGTGAACTGAGAAAAACATGTTTAGGATTCTGAGAATTAATGAAAAGGAAGAATTTTTGTATTGCCAGTTGTTTTGACACTTTGAAATAGATAGCATAGGTATCTTCTTCGAACATCAGAATTTTAAACTTCAGTGTGTTTACAGATAACTTATCTGTGAAGTTTTTGTAATTTGACTAATTATTTTTTAAAGTATTTACCCTAGAGTGCAACTAACGGGCAAGAAGTTTTACTTAATCAAAATTACCTAGATTAAATGGTAAAATTTCACAGTTTTGTGGAAGATATGTTTAAATACTGGGTGGTTATTGATACTCGTGATTAGTATTATCTTAGCAAGTGGGTAAGAATGTGAGACTTGTATGAATACTGTCAGGGTTCTTACAACATGAACAAAAAAACTTTATGTGTGATAGCTTAGGGAGAAGTTTTGGTAGATTGTTGTTGAACTACACAAATATTTGAAAGTTATGTCGGTATAAGCAATCTGAAATAACCAAACTGGCAAATAACATGCAAATAACCGAATTAAAACCACATCTATGCCTTAGCTATTTAAGAAAGTACTTTCACATGTTCTGAACTTTGATTTGAACCCTTTGTAAATGAATATGAAATAACCACATTTTATCATGTAAGAGACAGATATTGATAATTATTTCTTTTTTATACTGGCATTTGGTCTGACAATGATTGCATCACAATCTATAAAACATATCTTTGCATCTTAAAAGATATTCTCTCCCTTTGATGTGAAGCATTTGTTAGGGGGAACAATTACTATCAGCTGTTACAGGCGTAGAAATTAAGGGTCATGGCAGGACTAACCATGTTGCAGGAAAAAAACTCTTGCATGAGGTAATTTGCTCTTGAGTAATTCAGCCCTCCATGTGCATTATATAATTAATCCTTTTTGAAGTATTCTTCAAATGGTTTTGTAATTTCTAGGTGCTTGTCCATTTGGAAGAGAGTTGACTAGTAGATGAGATTTTGATTAACTAAATGTGTCCCAGCATTTGGTGCCATTTGATTCAATATCAAGTTTAGATTACAACATTTTAAATTTATGAAGCTCGTTTCAGGTATCCCATTATTATTAACAAGGTTTTATTGAGTCAAATTATGATTACATATGTAAACATTTAAAACTTAATGTTCTATCGTAATTAATATTTGGAAGGAAGCTGTGTTTTAATTATCACAAATAAATGTTTACATGAGTGCCAAGTCTCATTCTGAAGGATCAAATTTGTTAAAAGCTTTGGATGTTAATATTTAATTACTCCGTAAAACCTTACTTGAGTCAGTTAATGATATTAAATCTTTGTTTATGGGCTAGAGACTTAAAAATTTATTCCTCTTTCCCCTCACATCATATTTTTTCTTGGAATGTTTTATTAATGAAACTTCCGTTAACGAAGTGATATTACTTTAGTGGTGAATCATACCTCTGTTATGGGTAAGACACATTTGACTGTTGCCTTTAAAAGTACCCTTCTCTAATACTGTTAAATGAATTATTCTCACAGAAATTAAATCTTAATCTTAAAGTCGTATTTTACTTGTTTCTGAGGTTTAATGTTTGCATCATTCTTGTTTTGAATCTCATCATCTTTTCAAGGATAATATTTATTCGATGAAATAATTTGACTAAAACTGACTACTTTACTATAATGAAATAGATTCTTGTTAAATATCATGGTTTTCAGGTTACAATTTTTAATGTGTACTCATAAAAGAGTAATTTGACCTCAGGAAGACCATGGTCATTTAGCGAAATCAAACCTTGAGAAATACATTATATAAGTTCTAAAGAAATAATAATTGACAAATACAGATTTATTTGAATTATTATACATAATAACATCTTTCCTGTGAAGATTAATGTCCATCTGATCTAGCTTCTAAAGCATCAGGTTTCTGTTAAAGTCATTTCCCCTGTTATTATGTGGCGAGGAGCTTAATTCTTCGATCAATGTCAGTAACATTGTATGGGTTTATAGATTTTATTGTATAAGTAGAAAGGCCATGTTGTACCTTAGAGTGTTATGTTAGCTTAGTCTTACTTTAGCTACCGAATAGATCTTAGAGAAGTGAACTAGTAAAACATAGGAGATCATCATACTGTACCATGTTTTTATTTGGCTGATGTAAAATTTGGCAGTGAAGTCATTGTTACAGATATTTTTGCTCACAGACTGGGAAAGCTTTTATTCACACAGTAGTACTTTTGCTTTTTTACAAACCATAAGAGAAGTCTTTAAGATGCTGGGTCAAAATAAAAATTTATGAAATGCAGACTGTTTGACTTTGTCTAATGGAAGGATTTGAATTCTGAAGACCAATACGTTTCTGCTGACACTGTTTTATTGACTAGGAGAAAGCTTACATCTATGGTGAATCCATTTAGATTACATAAATTGTTTAAATCGACATTATTCTGTTGTGTTTATTGCAGAATTGAGAATTCACTTGTGTAAAATACTTCTACATATCTCTCCTGGGAGGTTTAAGCTTTAATAATATACATGCCTCTCATTTTTTGTCTAATAATTAGAGTGCGCTTCTTTTTTTTTCTGTTCCTTGTAAAATTATTGGATAGATTTATCTCATCTAATAGTTGCATAAAGTCATTAATTTTCTGGGAAAGTGAACTTAATTTTGATACTGAAGATAGATTTGAAAGATTTGATCTATTAGATGCCTTGGTGCCAAGGTTGAGAAATGTGCATGCCAGCATTTGTCCAAATTTTACAGCAAAGTCAGTAGTTATAACCAAAACATGTGAAATGGCAAAATTTTGTTTTTCCTTTCAATCTGCTACATCCTATGTCCAAAACTGACTGCCACTTAAAAAAGATGTTTCATCGGAATGATTTGTTTAATGTAAAAAAGTTGGATCTATTTAATCTATTTAATCAGTGAAATATTACTTCCATAAAAAAGAATGTAAACCATTATTGAACTGAATAAATTATCCCTTGTATCATCAAAATATTTGTACAATTAATTGCTGTTAGAAGTAACCTTTGAATGGAATAATTTTTTCCCATGGCTCAATTTTATAACAGGCCATAAATTGAGAAGTGCAGATAGTTAGTTATTTGTTTAGGCTAATTTGCATGAAATATATACTGGATTTATGGTAGTGTTGACTAGATAATGACCATTGATTACAATTATTATTTGTTTACTTTAGTTAATTACCCTAATATATTTCACATACCTCACAAGTTTTTCAATCAATGAACTTGTAGTATAGATAGAATTTCAAAGGATTGTTGACATCCCATTTTCATTTCACAATCATGACCATGAAATTTACAAATTCTTGATGATTGGTATTACAAATGTGCAGACATTTTCTAATTTCAATCTAGATTTCAGATTGGATACAGACAATTTAGTCTTAATTCGCACTGAGGTTACAATGGGCATACACATTGCTTGCTTAAATAAATCTTAAAGTCATGTTAAATAGAGGGAGAATCAAATAATACTGTTAATTATATTAAACCTGCAGGAATGCGTAGAAAATGCATTTAAAATAAATTGGGGTAGGATTTTACTTAGTCAGGAGGGAGTTGTAACAATAATAAATAACTTTTTCTATTAATTTTGTCATCCTTTAGGTTCCTTTACTCTTTATTTCTAGTGCTATTTAAGTTGAAACTATGGTACTATTAAAATTACAGGTTCATGTAAAATATCTAGTTTATCTTTTAATATAATCTGTAAGTTTTTAGTACATACAAATTTATCAAATAAAACAAAAGAAGTTCTGGGTGTATTCCATTGTGTAAATAGCTTGTATTACATGATCACTAATTGTTCAGGAAATGTTAAATCCTTGAAATTTGACATTTTTTATTGATGTTTTTTAAACCCCAGTTTAGTACTTAAGTTACCTTGTAGGGAAATTATACAAAAATGTTACATGGAGAGAAATATTTTATATATTTTAGACATGCATGCTGGAACATGGATTTACAAGGTGGTGAAATGTAAAACTGAATATCTGACATGCAGACATTTTATTTTGATGAATTTATATGCAGAATACTTAGTTTTATTGTGCTCATATCACCCAGTCTTGTCATTTCATGATATTTTTGTAATGCAGTAAGCTCTAAGATTGTGTTAAAAAAGTATTTTACAGTTTTCCATGACTTGGACATAAAATTTTATCTTTTTTGAAATCCTGTTTTTTGACCCATAGAGAATAGGATTACAATCTGAAGTAATTAAAATTTAACCTTGTCTGACTTTTTGATATTTATAGCTTTATTTGATTTTTTTTTTAAATGAGAGAAAGTTGAAAAAAACAAAAATAAAAAGATATACATCTGGAGAAACACAATATAGGTTTAAAATTAGAAGAACAGATATTGTAAAGAATAGTTTTATAAATAAGAGAGGAGTTCAGTAAAATACTTTAAAGATTGTAAATTCAGAATTTTTTTGTGATGTTTTTACTGGGGAAAGTGTGATTGGATAGGATTAGCAAATCTTATAACTAATTTGATTGCACAACTTATATGCACCGTTTCCACAAGGTGCAATGACTAATCTCACACTTTTGTCCTTTTTTTAACAACTGCAAAACAAAAAAATCTGAATAAACAATAATCTAGAAAAAAAATATGTCTCTATTACTGTTCTTCGTTACAAAACTTAACCTGGTTTTCAGCATTTTAAATTACTCCTGCTCAGTATTCACACCTATTATGGTACTGGAACATTCTCAAGTACACACTGGTAATATTCATTACAGATGAAGCTTAATTGCTGTCATGCAATAAGAGACACAATATTAAAAATGACTGCATGCATGATGAGCAATAATATCTTGAGATTTTTTTGGTTCCGTGTTTGTGTTTTATCTATCAACTTGGCATGACCTGTATAGCCATTAAGTAATTACATGCTTGCATACCAGGGTGTCATTACATTTCTCTAAATTAGTCTACCAGAAAACAAAAATTCACAATTCAATTATAGAATGTGGCTTTTGACAACATAAGTAATTTGTTCTGCTTGCACAAAAGTGAAAGCAACAACTGGATAGGATGAGGTTCTCTAAAGGAAAGATGTTAATACCTCGATAGTCATTCGTGATCCATAATTATTCTTGTGTACTGAGCAATAATGTACTCTAAAGAAATGATATCACTTAAGGGTGGATGGTGAAATACTAATGGTAGGGGAGGAACTAAGAATTATGTAAATCATTTCAATTACTTAATCCTATCAGTTAACATGCTTTAAAAAAAATTGAAACTAAGATAAACAGATGTATAATTTGGCAATGGTAGGCATTGAAAGATTGATATCTTAAAGTATTGCTATAAATTAAACTTTAAAATAGATATGTATCTTCAAACATTTGCTGGTGATTTGACTAAAAATCCAATACCTCCATTTTGCTAACAAGAATTTGTGAACTAAAACTTAGAGATAATTTTGTTTGGTTCTTGAAAGTCCATTGGTTTGGACACAGACAGACATGATGAGATTATCTATAGAATCACAGGATAATGTGATTATCTACTTTATATACATAGACATTGTTCATTACTTGTTTTTCTGTGTCCCTTCAACAGTTTATCTGTGGTTGTAATATTGCTGATGTTCTTTGGTCTTGTAACCCAACAAAGAAAAGTAAATGTTCAGGTTTTTATATGATTATTCCAAAATCTGAAGTGATGTACAGTAAGGTGACATTCATACTCTAGTTATCCATTTCCCACCTCAAGCAAAAATCCATGTATTATGTTTGGTTTCATTGCTTTGTCACTTCAAATTTTACATATTTTACTGAGGCAAATTTAATTAAAAATACCGGTCAGTCTTCATAACTTTGTGTTTTACAATGATGTTGAGAGATTTTATGTATAGTATTTTGTACAATGATATTGTGTTAGATTGATTTATTACTGTTAAACAGAAGATAGACAGAAAGTAGGAACATAAACCCAAAACATGTCAAAAGCTTAATTAGAGTATTTTGTTGTGGTATGTCTGACTCTATTGTCTGTCTATGGTGAACTCTAAAGACTGATGGTCTCTCTACTGGACATAAATCCTCACTGACTCTGACAGATAGCCAGGTCAGATATTCATTATATTTTCTGTTTTCTACTTGTGTTTCTAACTTCCGTCATGAGCCAGGTCAGATATTTGTTATATTTTCCGTTTTCTACTTGTGTTTCTAACTTCCGTCATGAGCCAGGTCAGATATTTGTTATATTTTCCATTTCTACTTGTGTTTCTAACTTCCGTGATGTCAAATTTCACCATTTTTAGGTTTTTTTGTTGTTGTTTAAGGAAGGAATTACCTATCGCTTTCAGTAAGCAAACGCTTATCATCAATTAGCTACAGCACATAATTTTTACTGTTAGAATATTGTGTAAGCTTTTTAGTTGATTAATTGACAAAACTGCATCAGTATTTTCGTGAGACATGGAAGACATTGATCTTTCCTCTTCCGATCTCTAGATCTGCATAGCATTGTATAGAAGATATTTATCATATGTAAAAGTAAATAGGTTCTGTCCTTTTGATAAATCTAAAGAAAATCAGAAAATATTTACTTTCTAATGGAAAAGCTATCTGTTCTGATGGTGTTCTCTCTTCAATGCTTTTGTCTTAAATCATAGCATTTCTACTTAAACAGAAATAGATAATAATAATTAAATAAGAGAATTATGGAAATGTTGATTAATGTGGAATTAAGTTTTCTACATACACATCCTGGTAAGCATATAGCATTACACAAAGTTTTGTTTTAATCCATCACATTCAATAAATCCATCAGGTTTATATTTTTACAAATTGATATAATTGGCGGCTTTTCTTAAAAGGGTACCTGCTGAGTTTATATCCCTTCCTAATAAAAACATTAGCATATTTTATTCTACAATTTGCCACTTTAATAGAAAGCCTATCACCTTGGTTATTGTGGGTGTCAAACAGAAGCATGGCTCTTGTCAAGGGGAAGGATTTCGGCCATGTATGTTATAGAATTTTAGTAGAGGATAATTTCCCAGATGTCTTTAAGTAGCAGATTTCCTGTCTAGAACTACAACATTTTTAGGATCATGTGAATCTATTAGCTTTATGCTTTTTACTTACATTTATGAGTACATTTGGATGAGTTTAATGGGTTGACCAGATGTCAGCTACTTATGGATAATGGTGGATTTGGTATCTCTGGTAGAATATGATACTTTGCAAATTTTCAATTTTCTAAATGTACTTACTGCTCAACTTACTGTCTTTCAAGAAAATATAGTTAATGCCACTTTGAGTTTGAGTACTTTCAATTTTCAAGAAGCCATTTAAGGGATGGCAGAAGTTTGTTAGGAATGTTGAAAGTAATCTGTCTCAATGAATATTTTTGCTCCAAAAGGATGATTTAAATATTCAAATGTCTTATTGTTGTTAACGTATTCTAAAACTGCAAACAGTTTTCAAAATTAACAAGTTTTGTTCAAAGTTGGCTAAGAAGAATGATCTCCCTTACAATATTGACATAGCATTGGGTGTGTTTGATAATTTATATATTTTTTTGGCTTAAGACGTTCTTTTAGCACTTACTGACCTCTGCATGTACATGTGGATAATGTAGATATTATAAGAAAAGTTTTTTATTTTAATTTTATGAATAATGCTAATGGGTGTATCCCAGTAATAGAGCTTGCATAATAAAATCAGACACATATGTTTGTGCTGCTTTTTTTATTGTCACAGTTTTTATCCTCAGATTTTGATCTGTCATGTCAAAATCGCAATAACAAATGCACCAATAATTTATGAATTTACAGTAAGTAAAATATGTTTCCTGTGCACTAGCCACCTGCAGGACGTACTGACACTTCTGGTCCCCTGTTAGAAATAGTAATGTTATCTGGATTTAACACTGAAACACAAGAAAAAATATACTCTTTATTATGAAATGTATTCATTTTGAGATATTTTTTTCTGCAATTCAACCTCACCACATAAGTTTTTAATCATTAGATTTTAATGCCTGAAAACACTGCATGGTAACAGATGTTAATTCATGGTTACAAAAGCTCTTACATGAAAGGGTTAACACTGTAGTATTTAAAACATCATCAAAACATTATAATTGCTGCCAGTACTTGTAGAAACAGGTAATGCATGAATGGAAAAGTGTTGCTCATCATTCTTATCTTTACTGACCTGTACCAGGAAAGGTTACCAGTTTACAGTAACTCTTCTAAACATTTCATAGAGTGCATATATTACTGCTGCAGTGAGACATAAGTGTTTTGAGCATTCAGGATTCTTTAATTTTGAAACAGAAAAAATATTCCAGACAAAACGAAATTTCAAAATGACGAACTTTGATATATTTGCTTTTCTTTAAAATATGCATCACCACAGCTGTAAAATTTGTCTTTTGTTTTGGTTGGCTTAGACCTTAAATTAACTTCTTAAATGAAGATTTTGTAGAGTAATGTTCTAGAAATATTAATACAAACTTAAGTGTCTGTCACCATCCAACTTTGCAAGACAATATACCCAGGATGCC
Source organism: Mytilus trossulus (assembly GCF_036588685.1). Classification (NCBI taxonomy): domain Eukaryota; kingdom Metazoa; phylum Mollusca; class Bivalvia; order Mytilida; family Mytilidae; genus Mytilus; species Mytilus trossulus. The sequence goes on from NC_086378.1 coordinate 6,659,891, forward strand.
GATCTTTTTCCTACCTGCAATCTTTTTCTTACCTGCGTGCAGCAACTTAATTACACTACAGCAGACTTCTACGGTTTCAGACAATTCTCTGTAATAATGTCATAAGGTTCAAGTATCATTAAAAGTTTTTATATTTTAAATATACAGTGATTTCTATGAAGTGTTTGATGTTGTGCTATTACTTTATGCATTATAAACAACGAATCAAAGAAGTTGTTAAAAATACATCAACTGTACTCGAAAATCACTTTGTGGGAGGGACTGGCTTTATTTTGTTCACGTGAAAGCTAGTAGGTTTATTACGATCGTAAGTATAAAATGTGTTTTGGGTATTGCCAGATTTAATCAAGTGATCGTATGCAGAACTTTTTCAGAAGTCTTCATTATAAAATGGGATGTACATGATAATAGGGTGAACTTGATTGCTTTGATCAGAACAGATGTTTAATGGAAGGGCCTGTCGTAAACTAGGGGTACATCACACCTTTATGAAGCCTTCGAAAGTTTATGTGGGACTAAATTTCTTTTTAGGGACAAAGGTTTAAAAGGAAAGCAATCTGTTTGTAATATAATAAAATATACAAGAAAATTTAAGATATTGGAGACATATGAGAAATAAGCAATCATATTTATACCGCCAAAAATGTTACTGAAGATAAAACAAGTTCATGGATGCTCGTGACAGTTCTTCTTGTGATAAGAAGAGGATTAATTCACTCACTTTAAGTACACTAAATGATAATAATTTGGGAAGTTTTCAAAAACCTAGATGTACTTAAGTTTTAAAATTGAACTATTGAAAAATAAAAATAATTAGCTTGCCTTCCTGTGTTGACAGATAAGTCTTCATTGAGAATTGAAAAAAGTAAATTTAAACTTATGATATTTATTAAAGTAGAAAGATTTATTGTCAGTGATAAACAAAACTGAAATCATGCAACTGAAATAAATCTATCAATATAAGTGAACACTAGGGTGGTAGATACGGAAGGTCAAGGTTAGCCTGAGAGTTAAGTAGAGGGTGATGATGGAGATTTTGGCCATTAACCTGCAGAGAAACATACCTGTTGAAAGATCACTGATGTACCTGGCTAGGCAGCATGTTTCAACATACCTGATTGGTTAATGGAATGTTTCAGCTTATCTGATTGGCTAATGGAATGTTGTAGTTGACCCAGCAGTTGGTACATCTGTTTTGCTGTTAAGGTCTCTATACTAGATATAATGGTTCCAATGGTTAAAACCTTGTCCAAACGTTTGATATTGATGATGGTGCAGTCAAACTTAAAGAAACGAAATGCAGACTTAAAAGTACACTTTCTTAACTTAAACATACTTAGAAATTTAAATTGATCTTCTGGAATGTCTGGGTTTCAACATTTATGTGCCACTTTATAAACAATTGAGATTGAATTCAAATACAAAAAGATTGTGTATTTTACCTTATAATTGGTTAATTCACTCGCAGGTGCCTTTGTTGAATACTCAATAAAATATATATTACAACGTGATCTGTCTGGAAACCTAAAGGCACACACATGAAGCAATGCATTAATAGGCTTGAGTATTTGTAATTTAGTAGTCACTCTGCAGATGTGAAGCATATTAGCTAGCTTAATTAGTACTTAAACAAATAAATCTTTTCTTTTATTGTAAATGTTTGGGTAACCTTCATTATCTTTTTAAGACCTTGATTACAGAGCTTTTATGCATACCATAACTTAGGTCTGTTTGATTGGTGTCCAAACCCACAGGAAGATTGTTTCCTAATAATCAAAGAGTTTTCTTTAAACAGATATCCTTTAAAACTTTTAAGCTTTCAACATTTCAAAGATAAAAAGGTTGGACATCTTCATCAGGTAGAAATATGATCCAACTTTTAAATTTATCTGCTTCAGAGTGAAGGTGCGTCTGACTTGACTATCACATAACTCAGATATTCTGTCTTGGAAGTTTACCTTGATTCCCCTATGTCTAGTGTCAGATGAGATAGATTTATTTAACTGTACTAGACTTGGCAGGGAATAATACATTCATTGTTATCTCTGGAACATAAAGGTGGTGCCATCTAGATCATGTGTAAATCAAAGAATATGCCTATTAAACCATAAATGTCATGGTCAAGTGAAATGATTGATACTGTTGAAGAAAGCTCTAATTCCCTCACAAAACTGCTGGAATTAATGCTTTAACCTGTAAAATATCAAGAATTATTTCCTCTTCTTAATACCCTTTCATAAAAATGAATGAAGTATTTATTTTTGACTTGCACATGTTATATAAACTGTTGATTTATTACGTTTGAGGTGTATTATTTTACCCATTGTTGAAGAACGTCATGCACTGAAATTAAAGTTCTAGTTTTCCATGTTTCAATCTCATTTAGTAAACATTATATCTTAGTTCATACGTAAAATTTCACAGGCTTATACCAAAGTGTTTTTCTTTCTGAAATCATATTTTCACATAAAGTTATGAAATAGTCATTAATAAAAGTTTTAGATCTGTTAAATAGATATATACCAAGATAACTATCTAGATGTGTTTATATTAGGTAATATATACAGTAGGTAGTCTGTTTATAATCTATCTATCAGCTGGTCAGTAAAATCAGAGAGAAACTGACCATTGGCCAATTGGTCAATATTATGATAACTGTGCCTGATACAGAATTTGTAAACACTAGGGTGATAGCATTGTTTATATTGACCCTGGCAGTCAATAACAAAGTATATCAGACTGTTTATAATAGAACTATCAGCACAGATGTAATAATCATCTTCAATACATAGGCTGGTATTTACATCATAAACTTTTATTACAAGGCAAGCTTTCAATAAACCTTTGTTTCTTATTGCACTATAACACATTCGATGGGAGAAAGATGAAAGGCCATCAAAATACCTCTTATTATTCAATAACATGACAAAGTAAAAGGAATCGGCTCATAAACTGTAAGGGTATAAAACAGGGTATAAAATGGGGGACTTTCATAATAACAGCTGACTGTTTCTATTTATGTCTCGTCAGTGCCAATAACACAATACCCTGACTCTTCAAATCTTTTGTGGCGGTTGAAATAAATGAACTTGAAATATATTGTATGCACAAATTGATTACATTTTAGTTAACGTCATACCTTTGATAATCGAGATACCTCAGTTGCACTTAAATGAAACAAGAATGAAATGGAAATTCTCTGTTTGAAATTGTTTTTTTTTAATGACATAAGGGGTTTCCCATCCTTCAATCAAGATCAGCTGTGACCATAGTTTGATGTGGTCGTTTTGAAACATTTATGATTCATTTTTCACAAGAAGATGATTTTGTTTAATCAAATGTATTATCTTTAAACTTTTATAAATATAAAATATGATATCATTTTGCCGTCTTAAGTAGAATGTCTTTGATGACAGTCATTTCCATTATAATAAGTCTGCCTGACTGGGTCTGTTGGGTAAATTATTCTAGCTAGAAAGTCAGATCTCTAAAGTCTACATGGTCAGTTGACTATAGTATACTAGAGGGTAACCATTTGGACACTTTATTTCTAACTGTAATGTTCAAAATAACTTGACAGATTGTGCTTTCCCATTTCACAAAATCTTGAAATTAGTAGGAGAATTACTATTTAAGATTATATGGATACATCTGTTGACTGATATACAAGGGGAAAAACATTTATGTTTTGGTGACGTGACCAGTTTTCAATAGTAAAATAACATTTTGGTTATTTATTCCTATTATTCAACGTTTATTCGTCTTTGTGAAAGTGGGAAAAAAAAAACATGTACGAAACAAAGTTGGAAATAAAAAATGAATAAAATTGAATGCTTCAACTTTTTGTCTTTTACATTGCATGCAGAACAAAAATATCAGCCAGAATTTTATCTAAGGGTTGTGGGAATGGTTGAGATATTATTGCACCAAGTAACACTGTTCTTTGAAGCGGTAATAACTCGACATAAACATCTCCAAGCCAAACAGATTCTGTAATCTATGTACTCTTCTTATTACTATTCCTGCATTGTTTTCTGTGGTACTCCTATAAACATTTCAATGTGGCATTTCATTATACAGGAAGCTATGTAGTGTTACATGATTTCTTACTGAAACAAATAAATATCACCAGAAAGAAATAGTTTGTTAATGTCCTCTGTGTTGTGTGTGTTTCAACATGATAGAAATATGGCATTTTTGTTAGTTCTGTCAGAATTGGAGGGAAATCAAGGTTTGCTGTTAAGTTTGCAGTTATGGTTAATTCACAGCAATGATGTAAAACTTGGCAAGTCAACAGAAAAGACCCAAAAGTTTAAACACTAACAACAGTTATTGTTTTTGACATTTTCAGTTTTAATACCACAGTTTTTTAAATGAATTATTTTTATCATTATAAATAAAGCATTCTGTGTTATTATTTGATCCACGTAACACAAAAGGAGGATTTTGAAAATTTTAAGAAATTCAGGTATATGTTTGTTTTGTATGGTCCTTGTACTACTTGTAAGATAAATCCGATTTACTGTACAATGATAATGTGAATCCTAGACAATCTAGAGACAGTAAATGGTCCTTTCAAGTTGTTAACACCTGACTTAGATTATGTTGACATTTTCAGATTTTCTTAATCAAAGTAAACAAATTACCTCACTGATTTTCACATAATCTGTGTACTGTTGTGACACAATAATCCAGACAAATGGATAAACCTTCTTTATCATGGATAACAGCAAGATTGTAATAACCATCAACTTCCGCTGACCACAAGCTGACCATTAAAACAATAAATCGTGCCTGCCAGTCTAAGGGTAATGAAATTCTATTTGTTTTGATGGACAGTTCCAATATAAAGCTGTTTATACTGCTAATTAAATGCTCAGTTGTTGATTAATTACTATAATTAACACTGTTGGAAGATAAGGCTGGAAAAAATTCTACAGAAGCTGACCAATATATCAAAAATGGCATGTAATTCTGGCAAAAGAAATCTGACCATTTATCAGTTAATAGAAATTACTGGTTGCTACTAGGCATAAAGCATGTTAAATCAGAAATTCTCTATAATGTCATGACATCACTATTGACTGGAATATATAGGTATCTGCTGTTAACAGCCGGACTGACTTAAGGCACAAATCTTTACACTGGACGAACTTTGACCACAAATGTCCTGGTAACGTTGTCACAGATTTGATTTGGTGCAAGGGATTTGACTAGTGGGGAAAAGTCATTTATCAAAATGTTGAGGTTCAAAAATTTTAATGACAATATTTCTGTGGTCATTAGTTTTATCATATAATAGAAATCTTTCTGTTTGGAATTGACCACCAGAAAACTGACCATTATTTCAAGTAGTTAATCCATAATTACAGTGGTGACCACCTGCCACTTCAATGAGATAATAACATATTGAGAGGCCTGTGATGTAACAATGACATAAATTACTGCTCCCTTGTTGTAATAACTTTATAAATGATTGCTCCCTATAGTAGCATCAAACAAAATGGAAATTTAATAGTCAATAAATGGATATACTCAAGGGTTGTCCAGAAGGTGGACAGTTAGAATCAATACACTTGAAGTGGACAGCCAAACTCAATAAATGTTTGATGACTTTATTTGAAGGTTGTGGGAAGGTTCCATATTGGATTGGCAAGGTTTTGTAAGATGATGTCATTGTAAAACATGGAGTGTCTGGTCTAGAATGAGGTGGAAAGCAAGCTGGTGCAACACAAATGATTCCACATTTGTATTTTGTTTTAATTTTAATGTAATAATGTTGGAAATTTAGTCATAAAAAATGTAACAGTTGTTGGCTTCATGTAAACATCTTGAAAACTGTTACTAAAAAAATTAAAAACCAATTGTTCAGAGAACAATTGAAGGTCTTTCCATCAAAACAATGTATTTTGATATGAAAAGTTGTGAAACTAAGTTTAAAATGTCATTTCAATCGTCAAATGATAGCTCCTAGTAAGCTGATTCCAAAAATATATTGTTTCCATACATTTTTTTTTAAATAAGGGAGATAATTTGTTACTTCCGATTATATTTGAATATTTACTTGACACTGATTCCAAAAATATCTGGTTCTATATACTTTTATATTAATAAAGTACAAAAAAATAGCTATTTCCGGTTTACAAAAGGTCATTTCCGGTTGTTTTTTACAAGGTTAAATGGTTTGATACCTTTTTCTAAAAGTTGTATATCTTTATCATGTATACATATAGAATAAAAGCAAAGTTCAAAATCTAGAACGTCAAATTAAGCTATGACCTTGAGATCAATTTCAAGGTCATAAACCAAGGACCTCAAATCAAAAGACCATAGGTCTATATTATATTTAGTTAATGAGTTATATCACCAAACGCGTATTTTTAAATAGAAGAGGGGAGAAAACTCCCTTTTACATTCAACGTACGCTTGCAATCAAAATTTACATCTTACGACATGTCGCAACTAACAATTTAGTAAAAATAATTTGTTGATATCTTATACAGTCTTTGGATATAAGTGAAAATAAGTCAAATTCAAATATTAGAATATGACCTTGACTTTTGACCTTGACCTAATTTTAATTTTTTGGGACCAAGGACCTCAAATCAAAACATTCTAGGTCTCTATCACTTATGATTTATAAGATAGAAATTCATATCACTTATATCAGATGCATAAGGGGAAATAACTCTCATATGGAGCAGTCATATCGCTTCGGTCAAAATAGGACAAATCATGCGAAGGATATAACAAGCAATTTTGTAAAATAAATTTGTCATAATCTTTTACGGTTGCGAAGGAGAAGCGCTAACAAGGAAAACAGTGTTTGGGGAGATAACTCCTACAAAGAAAAGTATTCGTTTACGCAGGGTAAATTTCAAAAGCGCATATACTCTTCGATATCATATACCAAATATCTTAGCGACATATTGCGAAACAAATGTTTATCGCAAGAGCAAAATTAGGCGGAAGAAAAAAAAAAAAAAAAAAAAATAATCAGAAGAAAAACAATAGGTCTTTCCACAGAAAAGTGGAAAGACCTAATAAATGAAATTCTTACATTAAAAAAAAAGTATAAAAAGTACAAGACAATATATTCATTTCATTTGATAGTACATGTAATCTTATTACCATAAACAGAGAGTACAGTGGCTCAGCCATAAAATTTACTTTATAGATCACAATGTACTATTGTCCAGAACATCAGCCATGTGGGCAATTTCGCTCAAAGATGGTGAGGCAATAAAATTTACTTTGTCATCTCTCACCTAAAGATGGTGAGGTGATACAATTTGCCTTTGTGTTATTCCCAAAGGTCTATTGAAGTTTAAAAGTTTGTTTCACTCCAAAGACAGAATAGAAATACATTTACCTTTTTCCAGGATATAAGTTTACTTTTTTTTTTTTCCATATATTGATAATAAAGTTCATCTCTTATTTTACAGCTGCCTCAAGTTTGCCCAACCCACGAATCGTAGAACACCCACAAGATGGTTACATAGCCAAGGATGAACCCGCTTCTTTAAACTGTCGGGCAGAAGGTGAACCAAAACCTGAAATAACATGGTACAGAAATGGAAGAAAAGTGGAGACAACACCAGAAAACCCATTCTCTAATCGTATGATCTTCCCAGATGGAAAGTTATTCTTTTTAAGTGTAGTTCACAACAAAAAGGATAAAACTGATGTTGGAGTTTATTACTGTAACGCTACAAACATCCATGGAACTGCTATCAGTCGCAATGCTACACTTTCTATTGCAGGTAAGCTACAAATATCATTAAGCCACCTCTAGTTGTAAAGTTCAACTTTTGTTTAGGGGGTTACTTATGGCAACAAATGACCATGCTACTACAACTAGTTGTAAAGCTATATTTCTGTAGAAAGTATTTTCCTATTGAAGGTTTGTGGTTTTCCCTGGGCATTCAGGATTCCTTCATGAAATAGCAAAAAATCGGTGCATAAATTTGGCGCTAAAAAAAACAAAATATCAAATCTGTAGCAAGTAAGCAACAACCATCTATAAATGGTTCTCCCATTAGACAAAATGCCATTTTATCTTTTACAGGTAAGCTGCAGGTATAAACAACAAGATTGTAATTACTTACACTTATGCAGCAATATCTAGCTGTTAATTTTTTATAAATTAATGTACAATAGTCAAAGATCAAAATGAAAGGAAACATAAATAAAACTTCCTTGAAATTAGAAGACAATTGTTTATTGCATAACAAAGGAAAAAAGAGATTTCAAAGAAATTTTAAAGTGAAACTGCATGTATCCTGCACATGTAACTTATAGATGATACATTACTGGTGTCAGTGTGATATCAAGCTACAGCTTGTGTGCATTACACATCCTTTGTCCTCTTGTCATGCGAGAAAATTAAATAAAGAAAATGTCAATTGACTGAGACAAAAGAAAACCAGAAAAAAAACTAAAAAGTTTCCCTTTTGAATGAAAGAAGACTCTGCATGGATTGGCTGTGAAAATACTAAGAAAAAGATGCGTATACATGAGATTTTAACTGTCCTTTTGCTAGTCCAAGGGAAGAATAAACACAAAAAATAGAAGTTTGGTAGCAATTATTTTGGCTTCAAACATACTTGTATAATCAAACTTGATTAAAAATCAGAATCTATTTTGTAGAAAGTCATGAATTATTTGAGTAATTTTTGGACAGGCTTTCCTCAGAATCTGCCAGCTCGAAATAAACAATAAAGGGTGTATCTGTAGTAATCTGGTGCAGTTTTGATATATTATGTTAACAAAGCTGTAAAACCAATTCCTCAAGACAGAAAATTCATATATTTATGACAAAATAAATGAGAAAAATCAGAGTTAATTTATCCTATTATAAAATAATTATGTTTGGGAGGAGATATGGAGATTGGATTTTTTTCGTAACATTTTTATGAATTTATGTAACATTTTTTCACATTTCCCAAACACCTATACTGCTATGGTCTTTAGTTATTTATTATCCATCTTCAGTACACCATGTGGATTACAGATTCCCACAATTAATATAAGTTGACTGCAATTATCAAATTGAGGAATAGAATTAATATTTTATGGTTTTAGCCTCTCCATTATAGTACCTCAAGATGTTTAATGTAGAAATGACATTGTAAATGTGATTTACTTTCAATTTTATGATGTCAAGAACAATTATATCCACTTTCCATGCATTAGAACCTGATGGCTGCACTCACAATTTGTAAAGTTTACTGTCAATATAGTTAAGTAAAACCAGTCTGATTACCTCCCCTGAAAATTTTACACTTTTTGGTCTCTTGTTTATGAAATGTTCGTCAAACCAAATCATTTTAGATTTTCATGTTATATTTTTTGTTTAAATATACAGTGATATTTTTTACGATACACATTGTTGTCTTTCCTGGATTTACCATTGCTGTTGCCTAATTGAAAACTACCCCAAATTTTCTTTGATCATTCAACTATCATGATAATTCAAGGTCACAGAGTTATCGTAAAGATTCCCATAAAACTTACAAATCAGCTTCTTTTTTCCCTTATCACTCCGCCTTGTAAAAACTGCATGAAATCCGTGTGGTGAGAATACTGTATCCTCATTAAAGGTTTCGATCTAAGATATTAATAAAAAATAAGATCTAAAGATATTGAAAACTTTGATATTTATATTTGATGGTTTAGCTTCTGATAGTGCTACTGATACCTCTCATTCATTTGACTTTGAATAGAAAGTTTTACAGGGAAGGAAATCACGCTTGTTATTTCAGCTGCTTGAGTCTGATTGTGTTTGTTTGTCTTAGCCATACAGTGTGAAATGAACAGTTGTTTACATAAAATATACCAACTACTATAATTACATATAAAAAATACACATTTTCAGCACATAAAAATAACAGCATATAACTAGAAAAATATAAGATGAGGAATGTTATCTCATTAGCTTTTATTTATAAGATTTGATACCAGGTTCTTTGGGGCAAATATCGGCCAGTTGAGGACAGAGTTAAAAAAATCAGATTCATGATAACTAATTTTATTTTATTGATTAGAAAAAAAGGCTACATGGTGGGTGTCTATGAGACAACAGTTGAAAATCATGCAAGTTAATAACTTATTCATCCAAAAAAGGGTTCCTTTATTGCTGTTTTTCATCTTGTCAGTTCCTATTAGGTGTCAATACAGTTATCTATAGAGCTCATATGTTTGACTTAGATTAGGAACTTGTGTGTACTGGTTTTACATGATTATAAGTATTACCAACATCTAATATGCAATATTTTCTCCTCATTTTAGTCCTGAGAAGTGATTTTCGAGTACAACCTAAAAATGTAACTGCCGCCATCGGAGATTCTGTGAGTTTTCCCTGTCGTCCACCAAGAGGGGAACCAGAACCAAGAATTATCTGGAAAAAGGATACAGAATTAATTATACAAGATCCAAGTCATACCAGATTTGTTGTTACTGATAATGGAGCTCTTAACATAAGTCAAGTACGGAAACAAGATGCTGGAATATTTAGATGTATAGCAACTAATGATGCTGGAGAACGAGAGAGTGCACCAGCTGTTTTAAGAGTTATAGGTATGTCTATCAGACTTAAACTCCGTCATATGTGACTGAGAGAAGAAGGTTTTCGATACAAAATTTTCGAAAAATTTAAAGATTGCATAGAAATACACAAGAAGTAAAACTTGCTATTTATATAAGATAAAACAGTTGTTGTCTCCCCTGATCGATGCTTTATTCAAATGATTGGACCATTCTCATATGAAATACTACATATTAATGAACATCTTCAACAAATCATGTTACTAAGAAATTTTAAGAAATGTAAATACAGAAAGAAATAGTACTTTAAAAAAATAATTCCAAAGTTGAATATATTTACAATAATGATTAAGCACTGTACGCTAGTATTTGTTTAAATATATACGTATACATTTTTTTTAAAACAGAAAAACCAAGTTTTAGACGCTTCCCAATTGATGTCACGACAAGAGAAAAGAAGACCGTAGAATTTCCATGTGATGTGGTAGGAGATAAACCGTTACAAGTCACATGGAGAAAGGAGCACGGAAACATTGGTCGTATCTCTACGTTAAGAGATCATACATTACGTATAGAGGATGTCAGCAGACATGATAGTGGGATTTATGTGTGTGTCGCCAAAAACCAGGTCGGAGAAGCTGAAGCTGTTGCTCGTCTTAATGTAGAATGTAAGTAGATTTCAATACATTTACAGCAATTAATTTGTTTGTAATGAAAGTGAGCAGTACAAATATGAAGCTCTTGGCGAGTTTCAATTTTCTCAGTCTTTAGTTTTCTATGTTGCTTTTTGTGTAATGCTGTTTATCTATCAATGAATTGTCCTTTTTTGCCATGGCATTGTCAGGTTTTTTGGACTTGGATTTTGAATATTCCTTTGGTATCTTTTGTCTCTCTTTATTCATGAAGGATTGGCTGATAATTCTGTATTCTAGTATAAGTTATGTCCCTTGGTAACATGTTATCTATAAGCCACTTACAGTGAAACTGCTGATTAATATCACCTTTTGTCCCCCTATGTTTTCGATGTCAGATGTAATTTTTAACAAGTTTTTTAGGATGCTTTGTTAATAGGTGTAAATTTGATATTTCCTGAGCATCAGTTTTCAAAGAGTTGTCTCACCTTGATCTTATCAGGTGAGATGATATGGTGGAGCCACTGTAATATAAATGTACTAGGAGCAAGTTACAATATCAGTAAGATAAAAGGATACCAGATCTTGACAATTGTTGTTAATTAACTTTTTAAACCTAGCAAAATAAATTGTTAAAGTGATATGCTGTTGTAGATATCCTTAATCATTAATTAATGAAAGCATGTTACATTTATATCACGCTGGGTTTTATAAATAGAAGAGCTATGATCACTGATATACAGTTATAGAAACATCATCAAACATATTGAAGTTTGTATCTTGTCTCTGCGATGTTTCGATTCATCAAAAGTTATATATACTAGACAGCTTTAAAAACAGATATTTTTTACATGTCTGAGTGGCAATTTTATTTGCATGCTGGTCCGCAAATTGATCTGTAATTGATATATCACCTATTTCAAGCTTAAATTACATTTATGCTTACTGATGGACTTTTGAAATCAATAAACTGACTGATCAAATTTATTTCCATTTCCAGTCTCAATTTGAGCAAATGCAATCAAATCATTAGATTGAAAATCTTTTTACTTCATCATTGTCAATACAAATTTGTGAATTCAGGTTTCATTTGGTTTCAACATTTTTCAGTTAGACTTTAAAACTTCAAAATAAGTTCCTTTTGATAGATAATACAAATTTTGCAGATAAAACAAACTACAAAATCTTTTCTAGAAAGAATTTAACCTTCTCTAGATATCAGTAAAGATATAATGACTATAAAATTGTAGTCTCTTTAAGAAGTCTGTAGAAGCTTTTATCATATCAGTCTCAAACCCTCCTCCTCCTCAAACTCTGTCATTATATAATCTATAAGTACCCCTCATATCTTATCCATTAATAAATTTATAGTAAACTGATGTCAACACTGGTTCTGCTCACCAGGACTGGATACCAGTCTCACCCTATGCTGAGTTTCTATTAGCTAATTGTTTAGATCACATTTTGGAAACTTTTTTGTCTTTAATTATAAATTGATCATAGATAGAGAAGAATATGATTCCATAAAGCTCTCAAACTGTGACCTAATACTCTGATACACTTGTCTTTATCAAGGTTAACACTTATATTATCTTTTAAGTTTAAAGACAAAGTGTGAAGAAAGCACCTAGACATGGTGTGGTTGTCTCCAAACAGCTGATTTTTAAGATCAAAAATAATTTATCTGATCATGACGAAAACTAGGGGGTAAAATTAATGTCAACGTGAAGTAGTCTCAGTGGATGTTGTCTTGTGGTAGCACTGATGGGAACTAGAGATGTTGTTTGATGACAAGAATTCCTGTTATGTAATATTGTTTTATTAAAACATTTATCTGTCTGTAATGACAAAACAGACAGTTTTTACTTAATGGTATTCTTAAATAATGTGGGAATGGTGTGCTGGAAATTGGATGGACTATCAAAAGTAATTAATAAAACTGAGAATGGAAATGGGGAATGTGTCAAAGAGACAACAACCCGACCTAAGAGCAGACAACAGTCGAAGGCCACCAATGGGTCTTTAATGTTTTACATATTTATTTTGTTCGAAAGTGCTAAATAATTTTTATTAAAATCAGTCCTCAAAATCTTTTTACATTGTCTGAGTGACTTTTTTACGATTTCTTAGATGAAAGTTTCTAAAAAGTATTTTTATGCCTTGTTTTCATTTTTGATCACTCAATGGTATTGCAAATGAGTCAAAAATGAAATCAAAGTAGATTTGAACCATGACTATCTCAATGGAATATTTTGCATCGTTGGATTCTGTTGTACATGAAACAGTGTCATTCTAATAGGTCTAAGAAGTTCTGGTTCTGAATCTACTACTAGTAATGAATACTACATGGCAGCCTATACTATGATCAAAGTGTCCTACACCTGATGTGAGATAACATATATCCTACTTACATCCATACATTGTCTAGAGCATTTGGTACACATTTATATTACATCCTGTTCTGTGATGGAGTCCATCACTTAACATACCATAATACCTACAACATACCTCCTAACTAAGCACAGTCTCAACATGTGACATGTGATTTCAGTCATGTGATCAAACTCTATGATGCTATGTAAATCCCAGAAATTTTATCTGTGTCGTGTGTGATATACATACTTTAATACTAAGCGGAATCTGCTATTTGACATTTGATCATGTGATCAAATTCTGTGATGCCAATTTTATCCCATAAATTTTATCTTTGTCTTGTGGAACTTACCTTCTTTAGTAAGCAGAGTGTGTGTACTGAACATGTCACATGTGATTAAAGACATGTGATCAAACATTTATGATGCTACGTAAATGTGAACAATTTTATTTGTGTCTTGTGGAAGATACTTACTTACTAAGCAGAGAGTGTGTATACTGAACATGTGATCAAAAGTCATGTGATAATGTTTTGTAAGTCTGTGATATGTAAAACCCATCAATTGTATCACTGTCTTGTTAGAATGACACCCTATCACAATACTATAATGTGTTATCATATATAATGGTAATTTATAGATATTTCATGGTTGTCTTGACATTTAGTCTTTATTTTTATTGAAATTTTATAGCTCAGTCATTGATAAGTTAAATCCAATTGACTTCATAGGAATTTATTTTAAGTTTAATTTATGGAATTTTTGACATGGTATTTAAATTTTTCTGTGATCTGTCACTGTTTTTAGATTTATTTTTATTGTGGGGTAACTTGTGTGTGGAGTCTATAAATCAAATGTTATATGTTTGAATCAGATAAGACTTGTCTTCATTTTGATATTTTAAAAACACTGCATCTATTATTCCATAGGAATCAATTCTATCAAATATGTCCTTCATTGAATAATACCCTTCAGATCAGTGACACAGGGCTGAAGGAAATATTGGTCAAGTAGGATATATCACTAAGTCCAGAGTTTATTTATGGGATTGGAAATAAATTAAGTTTATCAGAAATGTTAAATCAGTATAAATATCAAGTTCTCTTGAATAAAGCCTAAAACATACAACTTAAATTAGTTTGAGGTGACAAAACAAAACAGGGATAAATGTTCTATGGTGAGAAGTTTGTCTTTAAAAAAACAAACAAGTCTTTACATAAAGTTTGTACACCAAGGTTATGATATATTCAGGATAAAGGTGGGGTGTGTTTATGAGTAAAAATTGTAGAAGATTTCATTAATTTAAAGTGTTCTTCAAACTCGAATAGAAAAACAGAATTAACAAATGAAATAAATGATCCTGTATGGTATAATGAAGGTCGCTTCTTTCAAATTATCTGTCACTGTACTTTATACCAAACTTATTATGACACAATATTTAACATGCAGTTATGCAAACATTTCTTTATATCCAACATCAAGCGACTGAATTGAATTCCATGAGCATATTACACCCTATAATGTGTTTCTATAAGTCTGGAATCAGAAAACATGATTCCATGCGTATATTACACCCTATAATGTGTTTCTATTAGTCTAGAATCAGAAAACATGATTCCATGAGCATATTACACCCTATAATGTGTTTCTATTAGTCTGGAATCAGGAAACATGATTCCATGAGCATATTACACCCTATAATGTGTTTCTATTAGTCTAGAATCAGAAAACATGATTCCATGAGCATATTACACCCTATAATGTGTTTCTATTAGTCTGGAATCAGGAAACATGATTCCATGAGCATATTACACCCTATAATGTGTTTCTATTAGTCTAGAATCAGAAAACATGATTCCATGAGCATATTACACCCTATAATGTATTTCTATTAGTCTGGAATCAGGAAACATGATTCCATGAGCATATTACACCCTATAATGTGTTTCTATTAGTCTAGAATCAGAAAACATGATTCCATGAGCATATTACACCCTATAATGTGTTTCTATTAGTCTGGAATCAGAAAACATGATTCCATGAGCATATTACACCCTATAATGTGTTTCTATTAGCCTGGAATCAGGAAACATGATTCCATAAGCAAAGTACACCCTATAATGTGTTTCTATTAGTCTAGAATCAGGATATATGATTTCTGATGACACATACTGGGTCATATCAATTGTCTACAGTAGTTTTTATCAGATTTCACAAACAATTTTGTAATTTCTTGGTTTATTTGTACTGTGAGTTCTCTTATTGATTCCTCATTAACTGCTTCAGTTCAAAGTGGTTGATTTGTACACTGCACTGTCAGAAGTCAGATAATTCAGGTTATTTCATTAAGTATAGTTATCTATTTCTCACTTGCTGCAAAGTAAATTGTTGGAATGGGGAAAAAAGATGTTTTAATTTTATTGACTGCAATAAAAACATTGTCAGATAAGATTCATTGAACTGTATTTCCTTACATTTATTTTTCAGATAAACCAGAGTTCAAAGTTCGTCCAGTGGACAAGTCTGTTGGTGTCGGTCGCAGTGTTAGTTTACAGTGTGTCGTCGAGGGTAACCCTCCTCCAACCATCTACTGGAGAAAAAGAAGTCAGCATGCAAGTGCAGAAAAGGTAAGATGGTTTCCAGTAGAAAAACAAGCAATTGTCTAGTCTGGTTTCCAGCGTCTACAAACAGTGGTGCATACTTCTAACTAGACTGGTTTCCTATTTCCACACTTGTAGCCCTGGCATTTATTTAGTGGGTATCTTAAATGATTGTGATTTAAGGATTATGTAGTATTTTGCTTACATGACACCCTAATGTTCTGTTTCTGGCTTTTTGCAATTTGAACAGAAAGTTATTCATACTGTTTCAAAATGTTTTTATGCCCCCACTTACGATAGTAAAGAGGCATTATGTTTTCTGGTCTGTGCGTCCGTTTGTCTGTCTCGCTTCAGGTCCAAATTTTTTAGTCAAGGTAGTTTTTGATGAAGTTGAAGTCCAACCAACTTTAAACTTAGTACACATGCTCCCTATGATATTATCTTTCTAATTTTAATGTCAAATTAGAGTTTTGACCCCAATTTCATGGTCTACTAAACATAGAAAATGATAGTGGGAGTGGGGCATCCGTGCAAAATCAGGGTAACAAACTAAAACTGAGGGAAACACATTAGAACTGGCAATTATAAAGTGCAGCTCATAGACATAACAAGATCTCTTTACTTTCAAGTTGTAAGATATGCATGATTCAGTCTTGGAGACTTTTTAATAATCCAAATGAAGGGAATATTATTACCACTTAATTAATGTCCTGTTTTGACTTCATAGTGTGCAGATATTGTACCAGGACAACCTTAAACTATTTCTTCCGTCACAATTTATTGCATGCTGAAAGCCTTTTTATGTCATACGATAATAACAAAACTTTAAAACTTTCTAATTAGTTCATTATCTATTACTTAATGAATACACATAATAGTATAGGGAGCTCAAATGAGGAAAAGGATCCTAGTGAGAAATTCCATTTATGAAATTTTTAAGGGACGACTGGGGTTCCATTCTTTTGATATCACCAGCATCCAACGGAAGGCAAAGAAAACATTTTTAGAATTCCTGCTAGGGACATTTTGTATGTCTTTGTAAATAGAACTAACAGACTTCAACCATGGCATGCTTCGAGCTATTAAATGTAGCTAATAAAATACGGTTTTCTCTCATTAACTTTCATCATAGCTTTTATATAAATTGGTCTACAGTTGATGAACACTTAATAAAAATTATAGGTCTCTGTTATCGTAAACGGAGTGGCAATTAAGATAAAACAAGACTTTTCTGTTTGGGAGAAAGATAAACAGTTTTTTCTTGATTTGATAAAATACAGAAGATGTAGGAATATCAAAGAGAAGGTAATGATTATCCAATATATATTGACTTTATCTATTGTGCAATAGTATTAAGGGCAACTACTGTCAAATTCTTACCTTTTCAATTACAGAAAAACAACAGAAAGGGTGGTTTTGCACGACCAGTTTTTTTGTTTGAAATTTAAGTTATCACTAGTTTTTTTAGATTTGAATATTCTAACAAGAGACAGACTAAGGAAAACTAAAAAAACTACATACTTAAATGAACTATGTGAAATGTGTCAAAGGGATACTTAATTGTAAACCTGTTTTTTCTTGTGACAAGTGGCAAGGTCAGAATAAACTATTTATCATTCTGCCATCTGATACTGTGATATGTGATAAAAGAAACTAGCTCCAAGGTCATGTGGCAAAGTCTATAAAATGTACTGTTGCTTAATTGTTATATAACAATGTGATGCAGTTGTGGTTTCGTTTAAAAGTGCAAAATTTCATTGACTTGTGAGTAATGATTCACAGGTCATGTTTATTTAAAAGTACATCTAGGGACCCAAATTCAATGACTTCACTGGTGTAAAAAATAGTCCTGTCTTACTTTTTACAATTTTGTTTTGGATTGAATAATTTCCAATTAGTCTCTCTACTCCTCAGATGAAATTTCATCATTTTTTATTGATAAGCTTCTTACGCAAATAAAACCTAGAACTGTGATTGTATTAAAAACTTAAAACTTTTGTGGTATCTATAGAGACTTAAGATTGCACATGTTATTAGCTACGTTGGGTAAAAGAATCCAGAGAAATATAAATCAACATAGGCATCAATATTAGAGAAACCTTAGGAAAGACATCCAGAAAAATTGGATCAACTATACAATCAACTCTAATGCTTATTGATTACCGACTGTATCTCGTTATGTTGTCCTAAGAAATCTTAGTTAACACTGAACAAACCACACGTGTATCGCGTCCGATATCAGTATTAATTTGTATCTTTAGAACTCGACCCATGACTCCATACTAATCCGTCTTAGAAAATTATAAAAGTCGTATTTTATACTTGATTGATATAATTTTAAGGATCATCTTCTGAAATAATGAAATAGAGAAAAATATGACATATAGAATGCTGTGATTGATTGCTCGAATTGTTTTCTTTTGAGAATAGATTTCACGGGAAAATCTATCCAATTATAACAACAATATTTGTCACTTAAACAGTGTGTATGTTCTAGATACGGTTACAAGTGGTTTCCCCGCCATCGCTTGTTAGCTGGTATTTGGTTATAAGTTGATGCTTCAAATTGGAAAATGTTTGACCATGAATTATTAGTTTTGGAATTGATGTTGAAAATTGTAAAAACGATTTGTGACATTCTTAATGTTTTCCTTTAGAAATTGTGACTTCATTCACATTTTAAAATTTAGATGAAGAGAATATTATTAAATCACCCTATAAAAATAAATGAAAAAGTCAAATGAAAGGTTATTTCATGTATTCTATCAATGAGAATTTTTCTTTTTTCAAGGAAAAAGTAATCGAGGAAACAAAGAATAAAATAGATATTTCACAGACTATTGATCCGAACTCTGTAAATGGGTGTAATAAAAGCAATACAATAAAACGAGCGCTAGACATTAAAACTGAACAAAGCCACAGGCTATGGGCCATTGAATTATTGAATCATTGACGGAAATTTGCTTTTTTTATTTTCAGAGTTTGATATTTCCCTACAAGCCAGATGGCCGTTACTCTGTTAAACCTGATGGTACTCTACAAATAGACCATGTTCAGTCTGCTGATGCTGGAGAGTTCGAGTGTGAGGCTCTCAATACAATCGGAACAGCATCCACATCTGTTCAACTTAAAGTTCGGGGTAAATAAAGTCAAATGTTCAATGAGGTCACCATCACTTAACACACACCAGTATTGCAAATGTCTTCATTGTGATCATTATTTTTTTCTTTGAGTTAATAATGATGCACATAAAATTGGTCGGTTATTGATGAAATAAAAAGCAAGAAAATTACACTTCAAACAACATGTATAAGAAGTAATATAGAAGTAAGCATTCCCAGAATATGGTCTTAATTACTTAAGAACTTAAATAATTGATAGATTATCTTTATATTTTATTTTGCCTGTTATCAAGTTCAGAATTAACTTCTGAAATATTTGATGTGGTAAAGAAGTTTTTTCAACCTTTTCTCTCTTTTTTTGTTATTTATTTTATCTTCAGATTTTACTCTTATAAATACCATCACTTCTCTTCTGATTTTTTTTTTTGTGTGCATAATTGAAAATAATATTTATATGCATGCCTCTGTTAAATTACAATAGTTATTGTAATTATATGGTGGAAGGGAAGTAACTCATTTCATTTTTATTCTGCTTTATAGAAAATGATTCTCGACCCCCTCCAGTTATCAGGATTGTACCTCAGAATCAGACCTTGGCTACAGATGAAACAGCTCTTCTTCATTGTGATGCCTTTGGTAACCCACAACCCATTGTACAGTGGTATAAGAATGGAAACCTTTTGTCATCTGATGATCCTAGAATACAACAGAAATCTTCAAACACTCTGCAGATATCAGGTAAGAAAACTTCAGCTGTTTTCTGCTTTTTGGTCAGGTTGTTGTCTCTTTGACACATTCCCCTTTTCCATTCTCTATTTTATTCATTTAAATAAAAATGTTTTGTTTTTTTGTTGTTGTTGCTTGTGCTTCAGTTTAAAAATAGAAGTTTTGACATTTTAAAAAAAAATCAGAATATTGAAAGTTTTTTTTTTTTAATTAAGAAGAAAAACTATCCTACAGTGAAATAAATTTATAATTTATTACATCAGAGATTATAATTATATTTGATAATGGACAGGAATGAAAGTGTGAAGAGGTTAAATACACATGTAAAGCAAAAATTATTGACAAATCTGCAAGTTGAAGAGAAAACCCCAAAATTATATGCAGTTTACCTGCATACACCCGTTGATGGCCTTCTGCTGTTTTCTGCTCTTTGATCTGGTTGTGGTCTCTGAAACATTCCCCATTTCCATTTTATACTTACATTAAGGATCTTAATCAATGTAAAGTTCAAGATGTTAAAACAATACAATAATAGACTTTGCTCGTTTTTAGGATTACGAGTATCTGACACTGGAATGTATTCCTGTAAAGCCAGCAGTGAGACAGGGGAGACTACTTGGATAGCAAGTCTAGTTGTAGAAGGTAGTTACATACTTTTTTCTAACTTAAAAAACAATAGCGACTTAAGATGGTTTTGAGATTTTTTTTTGTATTTGTTTTTTATTGGAGGTCTTATTATGCTCCAAATGGTTTTATCTTGAGTATTTTCGTCAAGAATTATAGTAAGCATTGAAAGAATGAAGCAATTATTATTGATTTTTTTTTATCGCAAGCATGTGACAGAAAGAACATTTCAATACTTTAACTTGTGCTGTATTTGCAGTAATAAAGCTCCCTTCTCTTGCTTGTATGATTATCAGAGCAGTTCAGTACAGTTCTCTTGACTACACAGCCATATACAAGAATGCTATAATAACAACCTAACTCCGTATGAATAACAATTTCACATTAAAAATACATTTATTTAATGTTCTCAAGGTCAAGATAATGTCAACATAAACATACAAGATTTAAACTGTTAAGCTGGAAACCTGTTAAGCTGGGAACAGGTGTATCTTAACCTTGATGGAATTATAAACCAGATTTATTGAAGGTCGTCACATATTTCCTGTACTCAATATATTTATATATAGGAAAAAGTGGTTTTCTTGATTCTTAAAATGAAAAAAGGGATGATTATATTTTTTTTAATTATCTTTTTGAATCGGTATATGATAAGTTTGATGCAATCATGATGAAATCAAAATATGAATATAACTCCCATCGTAAATTTTAATACTTTTAGATGTTCTATTGAAAAAAAACCTAATAATGAGAAAATGTTGTAATTGGATATGCTCCTCCTAGTCTATTTTTTCAATACAGTATAACAATTTACAGCAACACACATCCCTATAATTATCATCTTAATATAAGCCGCCCTAAGAAATACACAGAACAGGAAGTAATTAATTAAACTTTCATGCATGATCGGATAAAATAAAAAGTACATGCTGACATTCCATATATTTATTTCTGGAACAGCCCTTAGCTAAAACTTATACATCTGGTATTATCCATATTATATTAGTAATGGTTCGCAAACTTTAATCCTAGTATTTATGATGGGTTTATTGTATAACTGTCTTAACTTTAATAGATGTTTAAATGCAGTGACATTTATTTATTTGCAGTGCCTGATGGCAGCTCTGTACTATTTCATCGAGCACAAGATTCCAAATATTTCCCTGGGCCACCGTCGCAACCTGTTGCCATAGAAACCAAAGATACATCTATTATGCTGTCATGGCAACCCAACAGTAATTCTGGAGCCTCACCAGTTTTTGAGTACATCGTAGAGTATTTCAGCCATGAGACCACTGATGTAAGTCACAATTTGTATGAGACATTTCATGCATGTGCAAGTATTTCAATAAAAATGTGAATAAATTCAAAACAAGTATAAATCATATTATCAAAGACATGTTGGCACTCTCAGAGTATTGATACATTTAGCAATGACGTACAAGCATTTGAAATTGTTGAGTCTGGAAATTTTTGAAAATTCTGTTCTTGTCAGAATAGAGAGAAGCATGAAATTCAAATTTAGTTTCAATGTCTGAGTTCTAGGAATAATAGAACCAGATAAACTTGCAGCACTAACCACATGTGTTAATTCTTGTAAGTTATCAATTGTGGTTTAATTTTAATAAGATTTTAATTTTCAATTTCTAATAAATTGCTCTGATTGAATGCAGTAAAGTTACCTAAATGCACCAACTTCATCTGATCAAAGTAGCTTAAGTAACAATTGTTTCAAAAGCTCTTGATGAAATTAAGATTCAACATTAGTTAACATTATACATGAAAGGATGCCCATATTGTTTTGCAAGTGCTTTACTTTATCATTCACATATATATTTTTATTATACAGGGTTGGGTAGTAGTACCAGATACTATACAGAAAGACAAATATACAGTCAAAAATCTAAAGCCTGGTACCCCTTACATCTTCTTAGTGAGGGCACGGAACTCTCATGGTATAGGAAACCCTAGTCTTTTCAGTCAGACTATTACAACTGATAGTAAGTTAATACTTATGTCTTAATGGGTTTATATGCAAATAGTAAAAAATGCTGTGATAACGAAGGTTTCAAGTTTAATGAACACATAACAAAAAAAGTGTAGATTTTATAAATTTATCAAAACTAAAAGCCATGTTTACTAATAACAATGCATTTAATATGTCAAAACTAAAAAATGTAATAAAATATTTTCGTTACACATATTTTTGAGGTTGAATTAAATATGGACAACACCATTGCCTAAAAAGATATTAGACATATATCAACAGTTTTCTATCAGATATCTTTAATGGCAAATATTTTTTTTTACAAGTTTGCTCATATCCAAGTACGGATGAGAAGAACTGAAAATGGAGCAATTTTGGTATCTTTCAGTTTTCCTTAGTGCAATGAGTAATGTAATAGTAAGGCAATTATAATATTTATGATATTTAATAAATTTGATAACAGCTAAAGCATATTATTTAATAAATGTATACTTGTGTTTTCAAATTCAAGGGTCCAAAAAAAGTGACCATGTCATACCTTCATTAAAAATTGTTTACATTGCGATTATTTACACCATTAGGATCTAAATCAGAAATTGCCGTTGCCGTTCCTGCAGATGAAATCCGTACTAGAATGAGTGGTATAGTGGTGCAGATCGAAAGAGGGGAAGCTGTCAACTCTAGCACCATTATGTTTGAATGGAAGGTGAGTTGGACTTTTTTTTCATATTAAATTGACATGTTTTAGAACAAATAGAATAAAGAATACTGTTATTATTTGTTTGATTTAAATTTCTATGGATTTTGTTGGTTCAGGGAAACCATGAATTTTAATGTTCAACGAATTGTAAATTTACTGTATAATTATATGCATAGTTTTGGAAAACCACAATATCAAATATCCATGAAAATGCAAGTTTTCCTCAATTCATGAAAATCAGTAGACACGAAAATAAATGAATCCACAGTGAACAGTTGAATAATCAATACAAAATGTATTGGTAGAAGTCTAACATTTATGTGTACAGTAGTGATCATCTGTTTAAAGAATCTCTATAAGATACCCAGTTAAGTTGCTTTGTTTCTTTTCATTCCCTATAGATCTTAATATAGAAAATATCATATCTATAGACTAAATTTGTTAATTTCAGCCTGTAAAAGAAGAAGAATTAATCCAGCATTATGAAATAGTGTACAAGAGACTTTATAACCTAGAGGACATGACTGCTGGTCAGCCACACAGAGTCTTGGTCCAACGTCATGCCTCAAAGGACCATATGGAAAAACATACTATTAGCAACCTCAATAGTCACGCCTGGTACCAGATCTGTGTCAAAGCCTTTAATGGAGATATAGGATCTCAGTGTAGTAGTCCATTGAAAGTTAGAACTAGAGAATCTGTTCCCTCTAATCCACCACAAAACATTATCATCAATAAACACGGAAAGACGAGAGTCTTTTTACAATGGCTGCCACCTCCCGTTGAGTCCAGAAATGGCGATGTCAAAGGCTATGAGGTAAGTGGTTTGGCTGACAATATTTGTTTTAGTGTAGGGACTGACAAAAACGTGTAAGACTCCTTGAAGAAACAACTATAATGTTCATTCATTAAGAAGGAAAGTTATTTGTTAACAGATAATGCTCTTTTCAGTCTATAATTTCATAAAACTGGGAAAAAACAAAATAGAAGTCTCAGAAAAAGAAATTGACAGATATTCAGGCATATATTTTATCCTTTTCTGTGACAACATTCCCCAAAAATCTTAAAAAAAGCAAGAATTTATGTTGCACTTGTGTGAAGAAAACAAATTCATTAACCGTCAAATAAACAGATTTTTTTGGTAGGGGGGATATGGATTCAGAAAAAACAATGTTTTATATGATATTAATGGACTGGTTTCCTGTTTCAGATCAAATGTCTGAGTGATGATGGTAAACATGACTGCAGTGTCAGCACCAATGGGACCAGTAACAAGTACACTATAAATAACCTTCAAGAGGACATAACCTACTCGATCCAGATAGCAGCACGTACATCCAAAGGTGTTGGAGTGTGGAGTCAATCCTATGTCATTGGTAAGTCTATATTTAAACTGATTGGTAACACAAGGTTGATGCAGTTTGTAGGAGAATGACACATTACTGTACTCACTCTTCATATACTAAAAGAGTGGCGAAAAAATACCAAAGGGACATGCAAACTCATAGATCGAAATTTGATAAAATGAAAACACCAAGGCTGAAAAAAAATATGACAAACATAATATATGTCTGATGTATTATTTGGGTCAGAAAATTCAACTTCTTATTGAATAAATCTTTTGACACAATTTGCACCATTAGAAGAGTTCGTTTTTTTCGGTTATTAAACCTAAGGACTGTCACCTGCTCTCACTGAGAATATAATTACAATAATCATGTGGTGGAGTTGTAGCAATATTTTTTTTATTTTTCCTAGAGGTTGATTCAAGGTTAATGTTGTAATTACGATACAAAATGGAGTTATACAAGATGTTCAAGTGTTTCAAATCCAAGGTCTTCATTGAATTGTACTGGGAACATTTTTAAAAAAAATCTGGAATCACAAGTGGAAATATGGAAAACACAGACAATGGAATGTTTCTCATTAAACTTAAGAAGATTGATGCGATATTACGATAATAATGTCGTAATCTCCCTATTGCATTGAAAAAATGTTCATTTCCAATGACAATGAGTCCTGATTTACTAATTGCCATGGCCATTATAGCATTAAGATAATGTGTTTATTTATTTGTAATGAAAGAATATTAATTTTCATTAATAACCATGACGTTTTATCTTGTTATTATGGCGAGGATTTAAATAATGCCTAAGGCATACTCTAGTGGTATAGTTATCAAAATTATCGGACATTAAATTCTCATTTTTCCGTGAGATCCTGTTACAGAAACCATATTAATGGTTTAACAAAGAAACATGAACAATTCTATTTTTTGTTTGATATCTGTATTAATGAAATGTGTCTCCAGACGATTGAACAATAATTGAAGAAATGGACGAGACAATTGTTTTCAGATTTACTGATTTTCTGTCATTTTAAGATTGTCAGTGCTCGGTAATCAGTTTTTTGTAGAACTAATAGAGAAAATTATACGTTAAATACAAAAAATCATTTTATTTCAATATTTAAGCTTTTGAATCCTTATTTTGATATTTGATAATTTGGACAGTAATTGAACAAGACAAATCAAAAGAGACTGATTTAAATTAATTAGAATATGAAGCATAATTTGATGTTTGTCTCAAGTACCACATGTTTTTAGAACATTAAGTACTTTCAAATTAAATATTTTGTGGGTGAACATTGAATATTGCACAAAGCATTGGTTGAAAGTGTCTTGACAAAAATTAAACATCTGGACAAATTTATTAGATACCACCATGCTAGGACTGTTTAACTTGTACTTGTTTAAATCAGAAGCATTTTAGTAGGACAATTTAGAATTTTTAGCTTAGTAGATAAAAAGTCCTTTTATTTTATTTTTGAAATCCAAATCAGTGTTTGTCTTATGTCATATATAAAGGATTTTTTTGTCATAATTCATGGCATTACTTTGAAAGTATCTGTTAAATTTATTTACAATTTTGTTGTTTTGAGGTGATTGAGAGCTAGTTTGTATACACACCTGACTATTGTTGAAAACTGTGCTTATCTGTTACATTCTTTAAATTTATTTTCAGGGCAGTTACCCCACTTGTCCTCTTTGAAATTATTGTTAGAGTTTCAGATGTGAGAAATACATTTAATTTTAAAGTGTTGATTTTATGCTAAAGACTGATTATACTAATTAAAATATTGCTGTTCAGCAGTGAAATAAAAACATCCGACTAAATGCACATATAATTTTTTTTTTGAAAACTTGGAATTTCCATATCTTGAAATTAGATCAATTTCACTTTTAAGAAAATAACCAATTTCTTTTGTTATAATTAGGTGCTTTAAACCGTTGAAACATAAATGATTGATTTGATAACTATTATAGTCCCTAATGTTATGCTATTATTATTCAATGGCCATTGCAAGTGACAAAACAGTTTTAAATCTGTAGAGTAATCAGAAGTTATTCCAGTCAATGGCTCGGTACAAATGCCATGGCAATTAAAAGATTTAGACAAAGGAAATATTTCACCCCAAGTCACAATGCCAAGACACCACTACAAAACGCTTCCATTATGTAAAATAAACGTGATAAATTTGTGTGTAATAAAACATTATGATTCTTTCTTAGTCTGTGATTGCAATTTGATTATAAACTTCAATTACCATGGTGATTAAATTGATGATGGCGTTAACTAATTAGAAAAGTTAACTAATTAGAAAACCGCAAATTTTCATGGTGAAAAAAATTGTAAAGTTTATTAATGTTTTCTTCACGTCTTTAATCAGTAAAATTGCTGCAGTGAAAAATGACATTATTTCTTAGGAGACTACAATGGTTGTTGACTGTAGTATGACGTCTCTCTTAAGGATTGTTAAAGAGGTGACTCGTTAGCATGTTAATTATGTTTCACATCTGTCTGGCTGTTGACATTTTACGCTAAAATATCTAATATCATCAGGAAAAAAACCTTCTACAGCCAAAACTTGAAACGACAGAGAAAAAATGACTTTGCTAGAGGGTTTTATATTGGGTTCGTTACGGCTTTCAGATCAATTTATTTTTGAGAGCTTTAAGCTGTTTTTGTCATTAAATGTCTGACGTTTTATTAGGTTCGTTTTTGTGAAAGTTCCTTGCCTTGTTAAAGATTCGCTAACTAAGTAAGACATTATAAAGCTCTAGTCATGCCTCTAGGTCTTTAAAAATATAAATTACAACATTTCTTTGTCTTCATAATGCATGTTCTTTTAGGCATGTGATGTTATCAAATTTCATCTGACCTTTTTCTTGTAGGCAACACTTCTAATCTTGTTGTTCCTTCATGAAATGGAGTGCTGAATCATTTGCTTGAAAATGGCTTATAATTAAAATGACTTAATTGTCTGTAGAAAATCATTTATCAAAATTCTCAATTTTTAAAGATTTTAATATATTTAAAGTTTAAAGAGGAAAATGAATTTAGACAAGTTGTTTCTGGCTATTGCTTACGAAAACTAAAAGTTGAATTTTGAGATTTTTGGTTCACTATTGTTTGCATCATGCTAGATTTGATTTTACAAAGATGATGCAAATTGTAAAACACCTGTGTATTTGTATCTTACAATCACCTGCTGGTATTGTCAAAGTGTAAGATAATTATCTATCTAAAAATTATGTCATTATCAGATTTCAAATAGATTTGAAAAAACCAACACCTGAACTTATCCCACGCCTTGGTTTTTTTCCCAAACTGCACTTTTCAGTTCTATTAAGCAAGTTTTATATGTGAAAGATAGATATGGAAAAAAAACTTGTTATAGTTCAACTTAGCTTTAGAAGCTTCTCTTTCAGTGGCTGATCCAGGGGGAGGGTTCTGAGGGTTGGATCCCCTTTTTTTTTTGGACGATCAATGCGTTTGAATGGGGATAGATAGTTGGAAGATAGTTGGAACACTCCCCCCCCCCCTCCCCTCATCTTTTTCAAATGGCTGGATCAACCATTGTCTTTAGTCTTGATAATTAAAGTACCTACATTGCCTATTGTTTCTATTACAGGACCAGAACAACCAAGTTTGATGGAAGAACCGTGGTTTATTGGTGTACTAATAGGTGTAGTCGGTGGAACTTTATGGCTGGCATTGTGTATCTTTAGTATCTGGCTGTGTAAGAAAAGAAAGAGTAAAAAGAAGATGATGCAGAATGGATTATACACGGGTAGGTGTCAAGACAACAGTTGTCATGGAGACATTTAAAAATAAAAGACCATATTGATGTTAAGCATGTTAACGTTGTATTCCTTGATAATGTTGCTAGATGCTTACAAGTTTTTCATTTACCAGATTATCGTCTTGAAGTGCATTAAATATCTGAAGAGTAATATTTTCTTACTGAAGTGGAAAAAATGTCATTAGAAACAGAAATCCTGTTATTTGTCCTATGCAGTCTTAACATTAAAGTAATGTGACAGAAAAAAAAAAAAATACACACACAAAAAAACCAAACACACAAATAAAAAAATTTAGCATTTTTATCTCAGAATTTTGAATTTTTTCAAAAATAATAATAGTTTAATAAGTTTTAAATATTTAAAAAAAAAATAATCATTCCAGAATATAAAGAATGCTTTCAAATATATTTAAACTGTTAAAATAAAATCTCTACTTTAAGAACAAAACATTACTGGATAAAAAGATAGTTATATTCTCAGAGATTGAATCAATTTTTTTTTACTTGCAAACCTGATTATGTTTTTTTTGTATTTTAGTACCCATGCAGAAAGGCAATGAACAGCAACCATGTACAACATTTTACAGAAACGGATATGGTGAGAAAGATACTCGTAAGTTTCAACTGATAACAAAATTTAAAAAAATACAAGAATAAATCTGACACCTGGCTATAGGTACTGAACTTCAAAGTTTACAATTACCTGAGACTTTAAAACTAGTTATTTAATGCAAATTAAACAGACACTAGCATCTGTTCTCACAAATACTTATCTCAAAAACATTTTTGATTCAATTTAGACCTATTATAAAAACATTGATTTCCAAGGTTTAGATTGTCATTCAATTTGTAAGTTATCAGAATTCAGTTGATTTACATATGTTACATATTTAACAACATGACAGATTTTTAATGATAAAACCATCAAGCAATTTGGAAAATTATAGTCCTTTTTATGTAGGTAAAATAGTTATTATTGAATCTTTTCAAAAATGGTATGCTGATTATTAATAAATTTTCAAAATATGATAAATTTATACATTGCTTTTGTGAAGAAAAATAGTTATTACTTTTGATATTAAACAGATCTGACGATCGTAAAAATGACGACAATGGTGCAGCTGTTTGTTGTCTGTTTTAATAATGGTTTGGAGAGAAAAATTAATAAATACATACAATTATTTTAACCTCAAATGCAATTCAAAATTGATTTTAAAAAATCTGGAAAACATAACAATCCTCAAGTATATCTTTGTCTTTTTCAAGTTTATTTAGATATTGAAACTTGAAATAGAAGGAAAATCATTAAAAAACAATTTGAAAACTAACATTCATTTTATACTACATAACAAGAAGCATGCCAGTAGATTAAAAAAATAAAAGAAATATGGAAGAAGGAAAAAAAGATAAAAAAATTTAAAAAAAGATGAGGAAAATATCAAGTATTGACAACAACTAACAGTAATTTAAAGCAACAACACACACTTTTTTTTATCATTTTAACCTGAATAAAGAAAACAATCCGTCTTATTAGACAATTTATCTTCCATTTTGTAGAACATATGTCACCAGAAATCACAAACTTATTAGATGGTCACAAGGAAGTAGAAATGCAGGACCAGAATATTTATAATGTGCCACAGATGAAAACATTCTACCACAAACAAGATCCAGTGGCACCCTATGCCACAACCACCCTGATTAATCCAGGGGCAGCACAACACATGGATCACATGTTTAGACCGATTAATCAGCACAGTGGATCAGGTGATAGCTGTTGTAAACATGATTGTAGTGGATCAAACACGGATTCCGGTGGACACCATCATAGCGATCACATGCAAAGTCCCACAAGTGACAGCGGTAGTCACACGACGGACGAGAATGGAATGTTAATAAAGAAAGGAAGGAAAGGACAAGGACAGATAATTGTACCTAAACAAGCCATGGTGAACTGGGCAGAGTTTTTACCTCCCCCACCCGAGCACCCACCACCAAGTGAAGTAGGATCTGATTCTCCGGCTAATTCTCTTCAGTATGCAGAGGTCAATCAGAGTCGTGCAATTGCAAATAGAAGTCCAATGTCACCTATGTCTAAGATATCATCCTGTTCTTGTCCGGCTCCACATAGTCAACATCCTGGCTGTGCCCAGGCGTGGAACGTTCCACCTCCGGCATATTCTGATTCTGGATGTGTTAGATGTTGTTCTCCTAAATATTGTGACAATGGTCAATATAGTGCTATAAACAGAGTGCAGTCTCCTCGTTCAGATACGTGGGGACAACGAACAATAGCTTGTACAAATCCCTCACAGAGGGCGCCAGTAGAAATGTATTGTCATAGTAGAACTTGTCATAGTGATCATGAACAAAATAATGTACCTCCCTTCCATCATTATAAAATAAACAATAATGAACAAGATGGCGGAGGGGAATATCAGTGTTTTAGTGATAGTGGACATTATTCACGGTGTCCAGTAGATGGACATTGTATGGACCGAGCGTGTCAGTCTTCATTACCTAGTGTTGCTAGTGAATGTCAGTCACGGTAAGAAAAATGTTTTCTTTTTTTCATCTTGATCAAGTCAGTGTTTATTTTCTTAAATATTCTCTGAACTATTTGAAAGTTATAAAAATTCTTTGATCAGTTCTATGCATGGGTTCTTACTTTTACAAAGAAATTAAAATAAAGTTAGATGCCTTTGATTGTGTTTTATATGCTTCCCTTTCTGTTGAACAAAAGTACCGATGGAATGCAAATTGCTCACTTTCCAAACACATTTAAATTTCCCTAATTTTAGTTCAAAACAAACTAACAGTATTATGTACCAAAGTGAAAATTTATATTCATTATAACTGTTTAATAATGGTTCATTTTATTACACCATCAGAATTTTATATCTGACTTACAAAAACAACTTAAGTGCACTTACAGTGCATTCTAATTGTCAGGAAATATGCAAAAACATAAAAACAAAAACCATTAGGCCATTGAACCGCAGCACATCAAAGAAATGGTAAAATTGAAACAATATCAGCTTTTACTGCCAACAATTGAAAAATCGATGTATGAGCCAATTAAAATTTGTCAAAAGCATCATCAAGGATAATTTTGTGCAGAAAAAATAAAGTGAAATATTCAAGTTGAGTAAGGAATGTTTTAGAAGTCTTAACTTTAGGAGAGATCTGTTAATTGAAAATTTATGCTCAATTTATAAAGAAGAATAAATGATTTTACATGTAAAACAAACATTGCAATTAATTTTTCTTAATATTTATAAAAAATATTTACATTGTTTGTTTAATTTTAATTTCAAATTTTAAATTTGTAGAAATATATTTTAAAAACCAATGTTTGTATTTGATTGTAGAGGACCATGTAGACTGAGTGACGGAGGGCATCACCACATGAATCTAGCTGTGGAGGGTTACCATAGAAATGGTGACTCACCAATGTCAGGTGGTCAAGACTATGTTGGTGAGTCTGATTCCGAGTCTAATCCCCCTCAAGATGGGGAGGACTGTGGTGATGAAAATCCCGAAGATGAAGGCAACGTGTCAGGTGACAAGTCACATGTCATATCGCTTACTGCTTTTGATTTAGCACACTTCAAGCTTTTATAATATATACCTGCAGGCATTGAACTTAAGGACTGGTTTTAGGGTGTGGCTTTATCTAGAATGAAGGCATTGAACTAAAGGATTGGTTTTGGGGTGTGGCTTTATCTAGAATGAAGATGCTTTGGCTATGAATACTATTACAAAAATACTAGACGACTTTCAATTCTGCATTATCTCATTAAATTGCCTTTACTACAATCCTTACAGTGGCAGATCCAGAAATGTTCATAAGTGAGGGCCTCCTGACTGCCTAGGGGGCATGCTCCAGTCATGCATCAGTGATTCCCTATATAATCAACCAAATTTTTCCCACCCTCTGGCTAACTTATGTTATGAAGTCACACTTAGAACACGTTGTTCAATGACATCATTTGCACAGATGATCTGCATCAATTGGTTTTGATTCATTCTTAAAAAACAACTTGAGATTGGTCCATTAAATTTCCATAATTAAGATGAGGGCTTCTTCATCTACCTGTAGTTATCAAAAACCAAAGGAAATTCCAATACAATTATTGAAAATTACCATTTAGATTCAATTTTTTTTGTTATGCAAATGAAGATAGAAGTATTAATAGAATAAGCTAACTCTAAGGTAAATTTAAAAAGGGGCAGTCCATCAAATGACCCTTTTATAGTTCATATATTAACCCTTGACCTCTATAGTTGTGTCCATTGCTTTGTTATTTGCTGTTTGGAATGTTGTGGTTTTACACTAACATAATATTGGAATAAGGTTGAAAATCTATATTTGTTAGATAGAATTAGATAATTGTATTAGTAGTGCTATATTTATATATACTGTATACTTTAGAATGCTAGATATAAAAAGGAATATTTTTTAAAAGAAGCAAAAAGTCAGTTTACTAACAGCAAGGTTATCATCTGAAATCAACTTACCGGTAGATTATTAGTGTAATTAAAATATACATGTCCGAAAAAAAAATAATTTGTTTTCCCTTCTATTTTTTTCAAAAGAATTATTTTTTCTTCATCATAGAAAAAAGTTTTATAAAGCAGGCTATTTTTATGATATTGTCAGTCTTTTAGACCTTTAATGTATTGTCAGTCCTGTAGACCTTTAATGTATTATTTATAGGTTCCATGATGGCATCGTGGGCCAGTGTGACAGACCAGAGCAATACAGATTGTTCCAGTCATCGGTCGAGTGCTGCCAGTGATAGTGATGCTTCATTCCTGACCGAGGCAGACTTTGCCAGCGCTGTAGCTAAAGCTGCCGAGTTGTCTGGTCTGACGGTTGTTGGTACGACAGTCTGTGATCCTAAAACTGGTAAACCAGGTAAGAGACGAGTACGGGAGTGAAAAGTATATACCAGCGACATTGCAAATCAAGTTAGAAAAACCTGCTGCAAAACTAAGAAAAATATTGGAATGACATAAAAAGCAGAAAGAAAACTGAAGATTGGGTTTATTAATCGCCAAAGAAAATTATGCAGAGTTAAGTCTGGTACTAGTTTATAGCAGTTACTGCATTAGAATTTGGTACCTGCAAAGAAAAATCTGGTATCAAATTATGAGTAGGATTTGATTGAACAGTCTAGATATTGTTATATGAGTTGTGAATAGTTTTATGAATCTATTAAAGATAAAAACCTTGCTGTGAGCCTTGTACTGACTATTACAACTATTATGTGTGTTTTACCTGTAAAATGTCCTTCATTTTCAAGCATTCTAAAATATACAGTATAGATTTATGTAGCACTACTAAAACATGTATTAAATATTTAATATTTGATATATTATTTTAGTGAAGCGTCATAGACGTCCTCGGCCTGCTAGACCAGTTAGTCCCTATAGTACAGATAGTAACTTTAGTGCAGTACCACACAGGCCATACCCAAAGTCACAACGAAAGAAACAGTTGATTGAGCAAGGTATGGTTTTTAAGTCAACATGATATGATAACGTTTCTTTGAAGATCAATGAATAGGCCAAAGGACTCTCTTAAGATAGACCCAATGGTTATTTTTCTTTTGAAATGATAGTTATATAGCTTTTGGTCAAAATTAAGTAAAGATATGTATAATATCTGAGGCCTAATTTGTTCTTAAAACCGAAATAGCAAGAACTTTTTTTCTGTTAAAGATAACCCACATTATTTTTTAAGCCATTTTGAGGTATGATTTACATAAAAATAGAAGTAGAGAGATACCAAAGGAATAATCAAACTTTTAAGTTGATAAAAAAAAACAAGATATAACTCAACAGATATCTCAGAAAAATAAAATGGTGATCTTGTTAATCCCAAAACTATTGAGTTGTAAAGTTCAAGTGACTGAGAATTATTACATAGTTGAATGTGCCATGTTGTCAGTGATGTTTTGCTGTACATTGTAGAGTGTGCCATGTTGTTGGTGATGTTTTAAATATTTTTTTTGGCTATTGAATTATCTCCCTTTTGACAAAAAAGTAAAAATTCAATTTCTGTAATTTCAGGGAAATGGCAAAGAAAAGATCAACCCAATGGTATACCTTCCCAAAATCTTCCTGCTAATGGTTAGTTAATTTAACAAATATCTTTTTAGTTTTCATTTTTAATTTTCATTTGAATGAAATTGTTTACTCTGCTGAATGCTGAACTTTTTCTTTTGTCAAAACAGATGATTAAGTCTCACAGAAAACAATGTTGTGTTAGAGACCCAATTAAATGATTTTTTTTACAAAATATATTTTAAAAGGCTGGCCATTGGGTAATAGAGAGTTTAGGAAGTACAAAGTTATTTTGGAAATTCATGATCCATTATTAGATGGGATGATGTACATGCAAACAAAATCAGACTTTGATATTATTTTTTATTTTTATTTTTTGAAAATTTATTTTTTGGCAACATGGCATAAGACCTGTACAGTATTTGTCAATTTAACTGTGCAACTTATCAATTATTTCAAATGAAGCATTTAAATTTTAGAAATTTAAAAATTGAATTATTTTTGTAGTTGAAGATCTTCCCTCCTATCATAAACCATCTTTTCCGTCATCATCACAACATTCGGCCCCCTTCCCAGAGGATAAAATCTGATGTAAGTCTCTGTGTCTTTTGTGCTTTCCACTCTGCTAGTGCTTTTGCTTTTGCTTCTCAATTCAATTTTATTTGCTTTATAAAAAAAATATGCTACAAAAACCTGCACTGCTAGATATGGGGATTTCACTTATCACATGGTTCTCAGGGAATGCACAAATATGCATGGTTGATCATTGAAGACTTTTTACCAATGTCTTGGTTATCCATTTAAATATTTTCAGAATTTCTCATACAAAGAAGAAAATGAACTAACCTCCCCTCTTTTTGTAAATTACATTTCCTGGCTTTCATATATATGTTTGAATTGATTAGACTTTGTTGGAAATATATTTAGAATAAGACTTTGAAGTATTGAATTTGGATATTGTTTGTAAATACTCAAGAATGATAGATGAACTGTGTATTATCTCCCTTGTGGCTTTAACAACACATTACTTTAAAGAATTTTATATTTTCAAGTTAATTTGTATGACCTCAAAGCACAAACAGTCTCAACTTGAAGTTTTTGGAATTCAATCATCAATTTTATATCGTATATGTATTTTTTACTTACCAGTCAAGGAATATACATTAGGATTATCTCCCTTACAACTTTGTATATATTTGTCTGTTGAAATGAAATTTAATGTATACTGTTTTTATTTTCAGGTGGCATTGGTTTGATGAAAGTATAAAAGATGGTTTTATCTAGTCAGACGACTATAGTATTGTCATGTGATCCAAAAAACAGTATCTATGGCAACTAAAATAGGATCTAGAAAGCCATGATTAAACAGAAATCCATTTACAGACAAACTTTGTAGTTCATATGTAGCCAAAACTTTGTTGTTCAAAGTTTTATTTATTTTGCTGACTGTGATACATGGTTGCTATGACTACCGTCTGCTCTCCAGTTTGTGATGTTCAGTGAGTCAAACGAGAAATTATAGTATGTATTATTCATACAACTAGATGAAGAAGAATTCCAAGGAAGTTTCTTACATTGTGTTTTTTTTTAAGTGCATAATTTTATGAAACTGTGTAACAGCAATAAAACAGTGTGGTCTTCCTGTAGAACCTATCAAAATAAGTTTTAAATTTGCTGCGGCACTTAAAACCAACCTATAGTAAAACAATCTACCATTGACTGCAGACTTGTTATGTGTTTGTTGTTTATTGTTATTTATTGAAGAAGAATTGATATGTCTGTTTTAATTCATATTGTTATAGAATTATTTTCAATTGAAATAATGTTGAAATTTACTTGTCATATTTTTATGAGATCTTAACTAAATTGAATCATTGAAACGGTTCTTATACAAAATTTGACTTTCTGAATTTGAGAAAGAAAACTTAAGAAAATCAAAATTCCATATACATTGGTAGTATTGATTTTGAAATAAGCTTAGAAATTGTGACATTGCTAATGCATTATAATAATCTTTCCCTGCTCTCAAACATGTTGAAATTTTGAAAAAGTAAGCAAGCTTCAAAATGAATGATATGCACTTGATTGTAATAAAAAACATCCTGCTGCAATTTGGTAGATACTAAGATGGTGCTTTTGACATTCAATTTTATCATCCCCCTTTTTGCATAGATTTCGCCCATTTTGAAAGATTATCTTAAGAAATATTTGAAGGAGATATGTATGTGTGTATCACACTTTATAAAGAATGTTTGGTTAATGAGTGTTAGTAGTACTACAGTATAATATTCCAATAACCATACACATGGCACATGTTTTCATTTTTGGAAAAGATCAAAGAACTTGAAATGGCTGTTGTTTTCATGATAAAAAGTTCCATCATTATAGCACAGCATACTAACATATTGATTTTAAATGATTTGATTTTATACATATGTTATAATAAAAAACAAGAATTAAATTTTAAGTAGAAATATTCATAGTTTTTAAAGATATTCAGAACATTGCTATTAGTATCAAACTTAATGATTATTTTAACATTTGCTTTCCATGCCATAATATAAAGTGATCTGAGTAGATACATTTTGTTACTGTTATTTCTTTCATCATGTTTGTTTAAAACTTGTGTATTTTTTCCTTGGTTAAGTAATAGCATAATTTAAACCTCATTCAGAGTTGGGGGATATGATAATATATGTGCAATAATTTTGATACTGTTCATGTGATTTTATATTTATTTTATTATTTCTTGTTACATTTTCACTTCATAAGCAACAATAGGGAATATACACCTTGTCCCTGTTTGTCTGCCATTAATGGACATCTCAAAGGTTTCTGTGAAATTTTGATGTCATAATAAAAAATATATGACTCTACAATGAAAAAGTAATTGTGGGATGTCTAATAGTTTAAGAGGGACATATTTTGAAATAGCGATAAGTTGTATTTCTACACAACATAAAGATTTGCTAATGATAAATATTTCTATGGTAGATATCAGCATTATGGGTTATTTAGTTATTTGTTATTATATGATGTAATTCTGAAAAGTTTCATAACTATTTTCATAAAAAAAAAATGTGCAGAAAATTCCAAAGTATGGATTGTATATAATTCCCAGAGAATGTATAGGCAATATATGTTGTCCCATTAATGTCTCAAATAATGGTCGTAAGAATGTTTGTAAATAATGTCTTGGTAAAGATGAAGCTTGTTGTATATGATCATTTTATGGTTATACCATTTATCATGTCATAAGAAAAATCAATTTCCATAAAATAAAAAATTGAAAGCTTATTATTCTATTTATCTATTAGTTTTGATCAAAATAATTAACCTTATATCCTAAGACATTGGTGTGCTATCATGGTGATATATAGGTTAGAGTTTTGGCGAACACCACCTATTTTTTTGGATGGTTCAGTATCTTGTCAAAACAAACTAAAGACTTTGAACATATTAGTTATTTAACATATGTGTGAAAAGAGATGGGGATATATGCCAATGATACAGCAATGTACCAACACAGACAACTCACTAGAAAACATCTAGTGACTTAAGTTATCATAAAGTCTATAACAATGAATAAAGCATATATTAGAGGTAATTAAACGTAGATTGAAATGGTCATCATGTATGTAAATCTGGTATATGTTTATATTGGTCATATAAAGTTTTAGACTCACATTTCTATACATGGGACAGGTACATGTCTTTCTTGGGCTCATACCAGAGCAAAAAGAAGCACTTGGTAAATAGTTATCATCAATTTAGTATTTCATTTCCAGATGTTTACTCTTTTACTTTATATGGGATTGTATCCTTACTTTGATATGTAGTCACATAAAATTGGATGAAGATCCTTTTTGATTTCCAGGTAACAATGCCCAAAACCAATGCCATTGTTTTGAAAAATAAAAGTTGTGCTAAAAATGGTTAACAAAGTTCTCATGGAATTGAAAAGAAGAGCAAAAGATACCAGAGGGAGAGTCACCAAACTCATAGATTGAAAATAAGCTGACAACGCCATGGCTAAAAAATAAAAAGACACAACATAGAAAACTAAAAACTAAGCAACACGTACCTTGTGAATATGGTCACATGAAACAAGAGGAAGATCCCTGTAGATTTTGAGGTCGCCATATAAAAGACTGACAGGCTAGTTTGGGTAAAATCTTCTGAAATAGACATAAGTTTGTGCAGAAAAGTGGTTATCAGATGCTCATTCAAATATTATCTTTCTTAGGTATATGGTCACATACAACAATAGAAAGATTCATATGGATCTTTTAGTCATCAGGTCAAAGGTCAAGTTCAAAGTAACAAAAAAAAGATGCTATAACTTACAGCCTGCAAAACCAACTTTATTGGAAGCTTGACCTTGAAACGTTTTTGACTGTATTTTAAGCACCTTTTTGTGGTCTCTGAAAAAACAGGTGCATTTAGCTATAGCTTTATTTTGTATGTCTTTTCGTGTGTCTCGCGGCATCCAAAACAAATGGTTCCTGATTATAATTTGAGCATTCAATTTTTTAATTGGAACGAAACTAGTGAATAAATATGCAGGGGAGAAAGCCCATTGATATTAGGGACGAAAATCATGGTCATTTTTTCTGAAAATAGAAATACCTGTACGTATAGATATCGAAAAGAAATCGTTTTCAGGGTGGCAACTTTAAGCTGGCAAAGGGAATTCAAATCAGATGAAATATACAGGGAAGGAAACATGCCATTTGATAATGAGATCAAGGTCACGGTCACTGATACTAGAAATTGAAACAAATGGGTTCTGGATGTTCATTTAAGTTTTCCTAGTTTTATTGGATTGTAACTGGTATAGATTTGAAATATATGACACGAGAAGAACCATATTAATTTCGGATTCAATAGTTAAGGTCACTTACCAAATAAACTCATCATTGATGCCAGGCTTAAACTTTTGCCAGACGCGCGTTCATTTTACAAAAGAATTATCAGTGACTCATCATATTATAAAAAAAAAAAAAAGAGAGTAACCCTAAAAATGCTGATTTTTACCGAAAAAGACAGTAGCACAAATCTTTATGTTGTGTATCAATATAACTTCTGCTGCTCGAGAAAATTTAAAAAATCAAATACTTATAACGAAGTTGCTGGGCATTAAGAACCCAAACTGTCGAAGGGGTTTGCCTAACACAGCTAAAATAAACTATTCCCCGCGTAGAAA
This sequence comes from Mytilus trossulus, assembly GCF_036588685.1. Taxonomy (NCBI): domain Eukaryota; kingdom Metazoa; phylum Mollusca; class Bivalvia; order Mytilida; family Mytilidae; genus Mytilus; species Mytilus trossulus. Next base: position 6,699,622 of record NC_086378.1, read on the forward strand.
CGTATTTGTATTTCGAAAAATTCTAAGTTTTGTAATCAGTTAATTTGTAATTGTGAACACATCAATGATTATTTCTGGGATGGTGATACCCATTGGAAAACCCTCCAACAGCAGTGGCATCCACCCAGTAGTTATTGATTAAATATTCTCGGAGAAAACCTCAACCAGGAGTGGCATCTACCCAGTAGTTGTAAATAAAATATTCTTTGAGAAAACACCAACAGTGGCATCGACCCAGTAGTTTTAAAAATCATTATAAATACCATGATTTCAAGTTGTAAGCAAAAAAACGTGTTTCCTCTACAAGAGACTCGAGCAGTAATCATTACTGTCGATGAACAAATAATTCAAAGGAATGTATTTAATGCAAGTCGTTCATATGGTTTTAAGCACACCAAAAATAATTAATATTAACATACATTAGCCATGTCCATATATCTGACAAAGTGCTCTATACTAAAGGTTTTCAATATATCGTAGTAATATTCTATTATTTCTTTTTACAGTATAGTTCTAACGTTGAACAACGGCAACCTTTCGGTGTACATCGTTAACTTCTTCATGTACAAGCAGGTTTTTATACGACCGCAAATTTTGAAAAAAATTTCGTCGTATATTGCTATCACGTTGGCGTCGTCGTCGTCGTCGTCGTTGTCGTCGTCGTCCGAATACTTTTAGTTTTCGCGCTCTAACTTTAGTAAAATTGAATAGAAATCTATGAAATTTTAACACAAGGTTTATGACCATAAAAGGAAGGTTGGTATTGATTTTGGGAGTTTTGGTCCCAATATTTAAGGAATAAGGGGCCAAAAAGGGCCCAAATAAGCATTTTCTTGGTTTTCGCACTATAACTTAAGTTTAAGTTAATAGAAATCTATGAAAATTTGACACAAGGTTTATGACCACAAAAGTAAGGTTGGGATTGATTTTGGGAGTTTTGGTTTCAACAGTTTAGGAATTAGGGGCCAAAAAAGGGCCCAAATAAGCATTATTCTTGGTTTTTGCACAATAACTTTAGTTTAAGTTAATAGAAATCAATGAAATTTAAACACAATGTTTATGACCACAAAAGGAAGATTGGTATTGATTTTAGGAGTTTAGGTCCCAACAGTTTAGGAATTAGGGGCCAAAAAGGGACCCAAATAAGCATTATTCTTGGTTTTTGCACAATAACTTTAGTTTAAGTTAATAGAAATCAATGAAATTTAAACACAATGTTTATGACCACAAAAGGAAGATTGGTATTGATTTTAGGAGTTTAGGTCCCAACAGTTTAGGAATTAGGGGCCAAAAAGGGACCCAAATAAGCATTTTTCTTGGTTTTCGCACCATAACGTTAGTATAAGTAAAAAGAAATCTATGAAATTTAAACACAAGGTTTATGACCATAAAAGGAAGGTTGGTATTGATTTTGGGAGTTTTGGTCCCAACAGTTTAGGAAAAAGGGGCCCAAAGGGTCCAAAATTAAACTTTGTTTGATTTCATCAAAATTGAATAATTGGGGTTCTTTGATATGCCGAATCTAACTGTGTATGTAGATTCTTAACTTTTGGTCATGTTTTCAAATTGGTCTACATTAAGGTCCAAAGGGTCCAAAATAAAACTTAGTTTGATTTTGACAAAAAATGAATCGGTTGGGTTCTTTGATATGTTGAATCTAAAAATGTACTTAGATTCTTGATTATTGGCCTAGTTTTCAAGTTGGTCCAAATCTGGGTCCAAAATTAAACTTTATTTGATTTCATCAAAAATTGAATAAATGGGGTTTTTTGATATGCCAAATCTAACTGTGTATGTAGATTCTTCATTTTTGGTCCCGTTTTCAAATTGGCCTACATTAAGGTCCAAAGGGTCCAAAATTAAACTAAGTTTGATTTAAACAAAAATTAAATTCTTGGGCCTCTTTGATATGCTGAATCTAAACATGTACTTAGATTTTTGTCGAGCCTTCGACTTTAGTCGAAAAAGCGAGACTAAGCGATCCTAATTTCCGTCGGCGTCGGCGTCGTCGTCGGCGGCGTCCACAAATATTCACTCTGTGGTTAAAGTTTTTGAAATTTTAATAACTTTCTTAAACTGTACTGGAGTTCTACCAAACTTGGACAGAAGCTTGTTTATGATTATAAGATAGTATCCAGAAGTAAATTTTGTGAAAATAAAATTCCATTTTTTTCCGTAATTTACTTATAAATGGACTTAGTTTTTTCTGCGGGGAAACATTATATTCAGTCTGTGGTTTAAGTTTTTAAAATTTTAATAACTTTCTCAAACTATCCTGGGTTTGTACCAAACTTAGGCAGAAGCTTATTTATGATCATAAGATTGTATCCAGAAGTAAAGTTTGTAAAAAAATAAATCCATTTTTTCCGTATTTTATTTTTAAATGGACTTAGTTTTTCTGCGGGGAAACATTACATTCACTCTGTGGTTAAAATTTTTAAAATTTTAATAACTTTCTTTAACTATCCTGGGTTTGTACCAAACTTGGACAGAAGCTTATTGATGATCATAAGATAGTATCCAGAAGTAAATTTTGTAAAAAAAATAATCCATTTTTTCCGTATTTTACTTTTAAATGGACTTAGTTTTTCTTCCAGTTAACATTACATACAGTCTGCAGTTAAAGTTTCTAAAACATTTATTAGATTCATTAACTATCCTAGATTTTTACCAAACATGGACAGAAGCTTCTTACAATCAAAAGATAGTATCAAGAGGAATATTTTTATTGATTTTTTTCCTCAAATTTTGTTGAGCCTGCGATTTACAGCAAAAGTAGGCGAGACACTGGGTTCCGCGGAACCCTTACAAATTTTTGATTATGGGCCCAGTTTTCAAGTTGGTCCAAATCAGGATCTAAAATTATTATATTAAATATTGTGCAATAGCAAGTCTTTTCAATTGCACAGTATTGCACAATGGCAAGAAATATCTAATTGCACAATATTGTGAAATAGCAATATTTTTTTTAATTAGAGTTATCTTTCTTTGTCCAGAATAGTAAGCAAGAAATATCTAATTGCACAATATTGTGAAATAGCAATATTTTTTTTTAATTGGAGTTATCTTTCTTTGTCCAGAATCAACTCAAATCTTTGTTATATACAATGTATATTCACTTTTTACTACCAACTGATAAATTAAAATAATCTTTACCATTCAGTGATAACAAGCAGTTTTTTTACATCTGAATATCTTATGATGTATTTAAATGAGTAGTTATTGTTGCAAACTCCATTAGGAATTTAATTGAGATTAATTTGGAATAAGAGAAAGCGGGATGTGATTAAAAAAATTGGGTTCAATTTTCTCATTTGAAATGAAATTTCATAAATAAAATGAAAATTTCTTCAAACATTTTTTTGAGAGGATTAATATTCAACAGCATAGTGAATTGCTCTAAGAGAAAACAATTTTTTTAAGTTCATTAGAACACATTCATTCTGTGTCAGAAACCTATGCTGTGTCAACTATTTAATCACAATCCAAATTTAGAGCTGAATCCAGCTTGAATGGTGTGTCCATACTTGCCCCAACCGTTCAGGGTTCAACCTCTGCGGTCGTATAAAGCTACGCCCTGCGGAGCATCTGGTTGTGAGTTTAAGGTTTAGAATAGTTTTAAGTGAAACGATTTTGAAAAAGCAAAAGACAAAAAATACCAAACACCGAGGAAAATTCAAAAGTGGAAGTTCATAACAAATGGCAAAATTCAAAGTTAAAATATCACCAAACGAACGATTAACAACTCAGTGTCATATTCCTGACTTGATCACCCCGTATAACCCCGATACAAATGAATCCGGACGTTGACGCGTTCGAAGCGATAATCAGGACAACATTTGGGATGACAATAACATTGAATGCCTCTCTAGAACTTATTTGAGTATATATGAATATGTCAATGAGCATGTTAGTATCTTTATTCAATTATACAGTTGTTGTAAGTTTTAGATATTGTATAAAATGTTTGATTAAACTGCTAGATGCAAAACGCACAGACATGGTGCAATTTCATACGGTTTACGATGTAAACAATGCTGAATATCTTTTCGTGCATACACCTTTGAGTATTAATACCTTAAGCAATACTAAATAACTATACATTGAATTACTACGTGCCTTCAAATGTGCCCTAGAACTTAGAATAAACGCAATATCATAAAAAATAAATGTTCTCTGACTGTATTGTTCGTTTCACCAAATGTGTCGCGTTCGTTGTGCGTTTTGAAATAATCACTGTACAGTTCGTTGACAAAAACCGTGACAAACACTTTCTTGTCAAGGTTTTCAAGATGGTTTCGGCGACCCTTTTTCTGTATTTTATTGCAAATGTTTATCTGGTAACTTAGTCAAACTAGTTGAACTTAAAATATCTGTCATACAAAGCCAAAATTGAAATATGTAACTCGAGTACATCTGCTTGGAATGTTTCTATTGAAAATTGAGACTTTCAATGTTTTTCCAGATGAAATGAACAGTTAATAAATATATTCCAGAGGAAAGAAAGTTTCAAAAAGTATAGTACAGTCATTAAAACTTTAATGACTTCCTTTTCACAATTTGAGACTCTTCCAAATGCCGATGTTGGTCAAAATTCGCCTAGACGAAAGCAGACATACATGAGGGAGCTCGTTGAACTTAATTTGCCGAATGCCATAGATGGCATTCCAACTGCTTTAATTTTTTTATTAATTTTTTTTTACATGCGGAGCTTTGTAGATGTGGTGTGATGGCCAGTGAGACAACTGTCCATCAAAGTTTAAATGAAGTTGGCGTATAAACTATTATAGTCCAATGTACAACATTTAACAATGAGGAAAACCTATACCATACAGTCGCCTAAAAAAGGCCCCGATATGAAAAAAAAAATATGAAAAAAACGATTACACTAACGGTTAATAATTTATAACTTATGAAATGACAGATCTATATAACCAATGTACTGCAGGATTCTGACGTTGGACCGACAAAACAAAGTGCGGCAGGTTTAAACATGTGAGCCCCCAACCCTCTCCTTAACATAGAACACTGGTGTAACAGCACAACATGATAAAAAAGTTCTGTTGCAATTGGCTAAACTCAAAATGTCGGTACAAGGCACAAAAACCATATACATAGAATATCGACAAAGGAGTAGTTGTAGTAACTGATAGTTATTTCAAAGCGAATTACAACTAAGAAGTAAATCGTGTATCCAAAGTGTTTTAATCAGTATATCCTACGCTTTTAGGTAAAGACGTAATAAAACGCACGAACTTGTGCAATGCCAAATATGAACAGTATCGAGAAGATGTACGGTATTATGAGTTCTCATAAGTGTGCATAAATTGTAATAATGTTAAGTGATGTTTTGATTTAACAGGTAGAGCAACACTTTCTATATTGTGGCCAATTGTTTTTTTTTTATTTATGAAAGAATTTGGTGAAGGGTGACTCGGAGATATACTATAAGTTATGATCACTTTGGTCTTTTTCCGATCGGCAGTAAAAACTGACTGAAGTTGGCCACCCATTTAGTTGTGTGGGATGTAACAGTACACAGTCACGGTCTGTCCGAATGGGAATATAAAATCCAATGTCTCGTGTAAAGAGAACCACGCTAACTACATAGTACGAACCCCTGCAAAAACTTCAAGAGATGTCTATAAATAGCCTGTTGAAAGGCACCATTTGTGTCCTTATAAAATATACATAATTTTATCCAGTGGCAATCCAAACGTCCCTGACGTAATTCCGGAGGGTCTCCTCACAGGACTTACATGTATGTGTTGCTACCTTGTGCTTATCCTGAACATGCATGGCATATTTGCAAGTGATCGTTAAGCAACCAACAATCAGCCATTACGTACGCGTGTCATAAACAAATAAAAGGGTCCATATATTGTTAAGTACAAACAGTAAAGAAGAAACACAGCAAATGTCTAAGGTTAGGTTGGTGATTGATGCTTTGCTAACCCATAATTTACCAATGACGCCAAGGGTAACTGGGGAATATAAATATGGTCCCTGTGGTCTTCTGTGAAATAAATCAAAATTTGAATGAAATGCATATGGGTGAGTATAGACTTTAAAGGTGTTTATAATAACCAGAATGACCTGACCAATCATTTAGATTTTTGCACCACAGTAGAAAGACTGTAATGTTCGAGGAATTTAAGCATAATCTTTATACCATAAAAATTAAACAAACACAAAAACATAATTAAAGAAAGCAAACCAGTTAATGTTGAGTGTTTTCTCTTCATCTTTATATCTTCACATTAAAGTAACTGTATTACTATTGATGGCTATCAGTTACATGTTCCTTGCATAGACCTATTCTTGAGCCTTAATGTAACTCTATGGTAAGCTATGACCCCCTTGGACCCGCCTCTGAGATTCAGGCCAAAAGGCTTAACCTATAATCCATTGATTATATTTGATTACTTTCTATATCAAATAGAAGATGCGGTATTGAAACAGCTCTTCGCAAGAGACCAAACGAAACAAAAATGAACAACTATAGGTCACCGTACGGCCTTTAACAATGAAAAAGCCCACACCGCTATTAAGCACACCGAAATAACAAATGTAGTCAGTGCATACGAGAAAACTAACGGCTCAATTTTTGCACAAAAGTGTGAACAAAAAAATATATACAACCACTGAATTACAGGCTCCTGGCTTTGAACAGGCACATACAGAATATGACGGGATTAAACATGTTAGCAGGCACCCAACCCACCACCTAACCGTACGTTGCTGTTGTATGGTAAACACTTTCAAATATGCTATGAAATTAGAAATCGGACTTGTGTATCTGTATGCTTTGTCATAGTTGCATCTATTGAGTTATTGTATTTTCCTACCAATTCACACTTTTGTATACATGAGGATTTTTTTAAATGTAGAAATGTCCTCCAAGTGTTTTTCGACAATACAACTGACATTATGGGTTGCTGTCTGCATGTTATGATGGTAAATTATTATTTTCAAACTTGCATATTGGTTATAATCATATCAAAGCATAATCTAATACATGCAAAATTCATTCACAAACGCAATATTTTGTCAACGAAGCGTACAGTATAAAAAGGTGTAATGACAACGAAGCGTACACAACATGAAAAAAGAGACATTTTAAAACGTGTATTTTTTTGTTTCTAGATACAACATAAACAAACGATCTTTATAAGTTTGTTAATTTATACTATGAAGTTTTCAAAAATGTATGTTTTAAAAACTATGAGGTACGAGAAACATTAAGTTTTGAATGTTTAAAAATACCAAGCAAGTTTTATCATTAATATCGTCGTGCGTTTTTTGATGTTTGTATAAAAAAATGTCACATTTTCTAAAAAACCTTTTAGTAACTCATGAGTATTATGGCAAAGAATATATTGGCGCAAAATATACGAAGAATAGATATTGGATTGCCTTTAAAAGTATGAATTCCTTACTGTCTGAACTCAGTGCTAAACGGTGTGCTCGACTCGAACGCGTCAACGTCCGGTTTTATCTGTATCGGGGTTATACAGGGTGTTGATACCGTACAGGCATTTTCTTTTGTAGAAAATCGTGGCTTTAAAATGTTCTTTTAGAAAAATTATTACGATTATCAACAAGATACATGCCTGTTCTGAGTCTTTTATGTTCACATTTGCAGTAAAACATTTGTTTCAAGTCAAAATATGTGAATGAAAAACCGTTATATAACTTATAGGTCAAAGTACAGTCTTTAACACGTTTCACATCGATCCACAAGCTACAAAGGGCACCAAAAGCCATTCAAATGGGAATCTCTTATGAACCACACTAACAAATGACACCTACTAAAACATTCAAAGTTTTGTTATCAGTCAATTTATAATTGTGAACATATCACTGTTACGGTATTTACTGGGATGGTTATACCCTCTTAAAGAACATCTCCATGCACCAGCGGTTACATCAAACCATAGTTGTAAATAAGATAATCATAAATACCTGAATTTTATTATTTTACGCAAGTTGCGCGTTAAGTCTACAAAAGCAGAGAAATCATAATTGTCACCAAACAAAACATTCGAAGGAACGTAGCTTATGCAAGTCGTTCAAATGTTTGTAAACACACCACAAATGGTCAATATTATAATTCATTAGCCATGTTCATATATCTTACAAAGTGCTCTATACTAAAAGGTTTTCAACCGTAGTATTTCAGAGTGTAGTAATGTGCATTGTACGCAGCTACATTCACACTGGTATTAAAGAGATAATGGTAACTGCAATTACGATCATCCCAATATGGCGACGGTAGATATAGGTAAAATCTTTACACTCATTTTTCTTACATGTAGCATGCTTTTGTCAATAGTTAATCAGCTGCAAGGTTTATCTTTACCATTACATCATATTTGAATCGTAACGGTGCACTGGAATTGTCTAAGCGCTGTGAAAATAGCCGTTGAAAAATTCGGGATGATAATCGTAACTCTATGGTATTTTTCTTCTTTGATAATCGTAATTTTCTTAATCGGATAATAGTAACTGAAACATAATAAATGTGTCTTTCAGCATTTCAATGGTATTTTGTGTGTTAAAAATGTAATTTAATAGAAAAGTACGAATTATATGGCAAGCATGCAAATACAAAAATGTTCCTTGTTTAGTACCTTCAATATTTTTCTCTACAATATCTTCTATGCATATGTATGCAGCATATTTTTCATATACCGAGTATTTATGAATTTTTAATAAGTTTATTTCTTATTTTGCGGAATATGGGTTATTCAATTATTCTCAATTTTGCAGTCATTCTTTGAATAAGTATTTCTTGTAAGAAAATTTAAAGCCACATCAATTTTATTTCTTGATTTTCGGGCTTTTGGCCAAACTATAAAAGAACACAAATCCATGTCACAAGTTGTCAATGAACTCCACGTTACTTAATTTCATAATACACAAAGAATCCCATGTAGGGCCAATCTTTCTCTAATCTTATTAAAGAATTGAATGCTTCTTTTTGTAAATTTATTGGGGTGTAAAAGCGTTGACCGAAGTACATTTTGTATGAAGCGCGGAAGCGCTTCATTCTAAAAATGTACGCACGGTCAACGCTTTTACAGCCCTATAAAGTTACAAAAAGAAGCATTCAATACTTATAATTACATGTTTTAGCTAGGATTATAAAAACACGATTTTCATGAAGTTAAATTTTTAAATTCACCTGTGCACTTTATTGTTGGACCTCGTGTCATCATGAATGAAATGTTATTGTCTCATGCAACTGCTTACGGAATAACATGTGATGTGCAATTAGCCAATCAGAATAACGTATTATAATGAAACATACATCTAATGTGATAGCATTAAATGTTTTAAGGATGTCATATTATCATAATTCAAAATTAAATTTGATTTTGTTATAGTTTATATCTGAGATACTGAAATTTCAGTGACAGTCATGAAGTAGCCAATATAAATAAGAAGATGTGGTATGTTTGCCAATGAGACAACTTTCCACAAGAGACCGACAGGACTCATCATTAACCAATATAGGTCACCGTACGGTCTTCAACAATGAACAAAGCCCATACCGCATAGTCAGCTATAAAAGAATCCGAAATGACACTGTAAAACACTTTTCAAAGTTTTCCCTTGTTCATCATAGCTTTTAAGTTATGATATCATCCATGAAAAATGATCGAAGTGACATGAAAACTGTAGCCACTAATTTCTCGTCAAACGGTTTTTGACGAATACTAAATGTCTTTCCTACTTCGTTATGGCATAAAAGGGTATGTTCTAGAATTAAATCACCGGGGGCAGAAATAGCACATATAACCACCTGCAATAAATGAATTTAAACAATATTAACTAAATTTACTATTTACTTCAGAAATTAATTTTTGTTTACTGTCTTAATCAGAAATCTGATATAAGGTGACACATGCGTGTCGCCTGACAATTATTATCATGTATCATAATTTCCATCGCTCATTCACATATTTTGTGGCTTACCTAGTGTTTGGAAATTTCTGTAAATTAACAAAGTTCGTGTTTTCCCATTTCCAAATTTCTTGAAGCTTGTTCACCCTTCCAATTGTATGATATACTAGTATGTAGCTGTTTTCATAAGAACTATTAATTATATATGCATAAAAAAGAAATGTCATAAGATGTTGGTACGTTTCGTAAATAATTCATCGCCATAATTTCATAATATGCTATCAGATTTACGTTTTTAGTGTCAATATTAATAAAACAGTTTCCAGTTACGATTATCTTTTTTATTTTTAGATACATAATTACGATTATCTTTTTTCCGAGTTACGATTATCATCCCGAATTTTTCAACGGCTATTTTCACAGCGCTTAGACATTTCCAGTGCACCGTTACGATTCAAATATGATGAAATGGTATAGATAAACCTTGCAGCTGAGTAACTATTGACAAATACATGCTACATTTAAGAAAAACGAGTGTAAAGATTTTACCTATATCTACCGTCGCCATATTGGGATAATCGTAATTTCAGTTACTATTATCTCTTTAATACCAGTGATTCACAAAAAGGTTACTGAGAGTTTTAGGTTTTGGACTATTTTAAGTAAAACGACGTGGAAAAAGTAAAATAACAAAGATACCAAACTCCGGGGGAAATTCCAAACGGGAAGTCCATAATCAAATGGCAAAATTAAAAGCTCAAAAATCATCAAACGAAGGGATAACAACTCAGTGTCATATTCCTGACTTAATACCGTATATTTGTTGTCTTATGTCAAATATGGTAAGTTAAAAAGGTTCTTTTCATAATATTATTACGATTATCATCAATATCAACAACAATTTTTATTTGTCAATCATGTCGCTCCGAGGATCAGTACACTTACAGTTTAAATCAAAGTGTACAAATAATTGTGCATGTATTGAATTTTTCATGTTCAAATCTGCAGTAAAACAAAATCTGGTCGCTGATGACATTAAGACATTTTTTCAGTTCATGTTAAAAATGGACAATAAATTAGCGATACAAGGACAACTCAACGATTTGTAAAAATATCACTGTACAACTTCTTGGACAAGTTGAATAAACAATAACATGGTTGTTAAATTCTCGGTGAAAAATATTGCTAATTTTTCGACTAATTAATTCCTCTTTGTATATTCCAATTAATATACCGGTATATATTTATATCTATCCCCTATTTTTTTATTAAAATTTTTGTTTAATGTTATTATTATAATTTTTACTTTTTACTTATGGAATTTACATTATAAGTTTTACGGTGATGCTGTTAATAGAACTGGTAAATTCGAAAACTATCGATCCCAGCCTAGGAAAACACTATTATTTTACCGATTGATTTTAGAGGACACGATTTACATGAAACGAGGAATAATCGTTTTCTCAAAACCGGTTTTGTGGTATAACCTAGGTTTGCTTATGAGCCTATAGGAAATGAACACTTCAATTCATGGTTCGTCTTTACCGACTAAATCAACGAAAATAAGTAACCAATGATTTCTCACATGATGAACATAAAGTAGTTGAAATTTGGCTTTAAAAAGGCTTTCAGTAACTCTGTGTCTTTTGTATTCTTAAACTGAAACCGGTCTGAATGATTGATCCAATCCTTTGTCAACTGATTTTTATGTTAACTTTGTATCTCGTCCTTTGAGTGTTCAACAGCATCGAAAAATGTGATTATCATTCTTTAGATGTCATGCATGCCAATGTCGATATTAAATATACTCTGATACCCAAGTTGCAACAGTGAACTATGGACAAAGAAAAGTAACTCCAATTCAAAATTTGCCTAAATGTGTTTATTGCAATTTAACGTTTATTTGTATTTAAAAAAATCTAATTGCAGTTTGAAAGATTGCTTAACCCTTCAGTTATGCCTTTAACATTGAGAAAATCCTATCCATTTATCGAGGTATATAAAGGGACTCGAAATGAAAAATGTAAAACAGTTCACAAAAGAAAACTAACGGTCGGATTTATTACAAAACTATTATTGAAAAAAAAATATGAGATACAGCAAAAACAGTCATCTCCTGAATTCCAGGCTCCTGACTATGGCGCAGTTAAACGTGGTTAGGGGCACACCAACCCTCCACTTAACCTTTTAAGCTGGTGTAAAAGCACATCATAAGATGAAAATATGTTGAAAAGTACTAATCTAAATGAAACACAAAAAACTATTAGACTACAAAAACAGACTTCAAAGTGTCCGCAGTTACTGAAAGCTAGTTCAAAGCCAAAAACAACTAACACTTATAAACAGTTGACAAATAGGCATATCTGGTTTGTCGTCAGAAATTATAGAGAAAAAAGAACCAATCTGTAGACAGAATTGCTAAATTATTTCAAAGTTCCTACATCATGACCTAGAGGATAGTTCCCCGAAATAGTTCCCAACTGAAATGTACTGAAATTAACTTTATAAAAAAAGACATCACCAATCTATTACTATCAGAAGCAGCTTCTATCAGGTTGACGTGTTCAAAGATATAAAGATAGTGTTGAAATTGTAACCGTTAAGAATTAGTTTTCTTTAAAAGAATCGTATCTAAATTAATGGGTTAGAAAATACAAACAATTACACCATCACTAACATAATTCTTTATTAATATTCCTGTAATGGTTAGAAAGTACAAATTATAAAACCAGTTTAAAATTATAATCCCAATTTTATATTCTATTTTTATAAATTTACATGTGACGTCACTTTGTATGGCATGGATAAATTCATGCGACGCATGTATTGTGCTGTACTAGTGTACTATCGTACAATAATATTATGCTACTTTTGTTATTCTGTGGTTTACATGTTGTAATGTACTATTGGTAATTTATTTCTGTAGTTCTCTATCCTGCGTGTTCATTCTTTTATTTAGACTTGATCTAATGTTGCCATTTAGCGGTGTTTGCAACATGGCCTTATAAGCAGGAAGTTTGGCTAGCCAAGAAACCATGTTAAACCCACATGTTTATCTAAAAATGTTCAGTACCAAGTCATAAAATATGACAACTGTTATCACGTAGTCCGTTTTTATGTTTGTTGGTGTTTGTTTTTGTAGCATTGTTTCTGTTGTGCGTTGTTTTCCTTTTAAAGTTGATTTGTTTTTCACGGTTTTGATTTTTGATCTGTATTTCATTTTGTCAGTTAAATCGTTTTTGACTACTGAACAGCGGTATACTACTATTGCCTAAAAATTTAGTGAATTTCGGATTCTGGATTATTTATTTAAAAAAAATCATCAATTGAATTGAATTTCCAAATGGTCTTTACCGAGTTTGGCCTTATACTATGATTCAGATCAAATGCATAACAATAAATCATAAGGGCATATTTATGTTTACATTTTTATATGCTAGTTTTGATCATGTTTTTTCGGAAGTGTATAATATGAAGCAAATCTGAAATTGTCGTTTAGAAGAAAATGCTGACAAGAAAGTAGTGTAACTTAAAGTATAATTTATAAATACAAAAGTTATCATTTTTTATGACATACAATATGTATGTGAGTAAAGCTTTCAATTCAACTTTCCATTCTTAAACCGAGCTTTAAATCATTGGACAAAATTTACCTTAGTCGTAGGGGAGTTCAAGATATCTAATAAACCTTATTAGATATCCTTTATTGTTTTAAGATATCTTATAAATGAGATATCTTTAAGTTCGAATAAATATTAAAACGGATTTTCATATATATGTAATTATATATGCTCATAGATCCTGTACTGTCGTATAACTCTTATCGTTTGTATGTTTCACCCCTATTTTCAAATACTATGGTTTGGGGGTCCCTTAAGACTGAAAATCAGAAAAGTATTTCAAATGCATGTTATTAGCAAAGTTTTATTTTCATTTGACTTGCATTTGTCACTAGGAAAACAAAACTGCATGACTTCCAGGAGACCCGCATTCCATTCAAAACATTATCTTAACTTTTTCCTACTTTTTTTGTGCTGTGAAATTAAAGGATTCTCAAGGTGAGACGCATGTACTGTCAAGTGGCAACTTCATCCTATACTTAATTTATAAAAGTATAATGCAAACTTATCTTTCAAGTTCTATGTCGATCTACAAACACACATTTCTGTCAAGTTACATCTTTTCTTTTTCTGTTATCCGGACATCGACTTTTAATTACAGTTTATTATCAAGGTAAAGAAAGCTTGACATTGGGAATGACGCTAATCAATGAAACGAGAAACAAAAATATGATTAAACATACCAGATAGGTTCTCAAAACAACAAGCAAGTCGTACGAATGTCTGTCCTTTCTGCAACTTCTTGCATAATAAACGAACCAATCCCAACCACTCTAGAGAAAAGACCAAAGATGATGCGACCCTGAAACCCATGTATATAATGACGAGTAGTCTCTGCAAAACTAATTTAAATTTGATTGTCTTGTTCACCTCTTCAGTTCAAAAAATATTTCTAATCAAGGACTCCTCGTGCAAAGCTTTGATTCCTTGCTCATCTTTGATTATGGCTTTGTTCCTTTTTGTTTATAAGCTCTTCATTTTTTTCATTCAGCTTCGAAGGTAAATATGTAGGCCTACAGCATCACAGTGGAGACATTTATTGTTAAAATGCTTGGTGCAGTACAAATTGTTAATGTTAATTTTATTTCAGGTATTCAGTTGCGTATAATTTCATTTAAAAAAAAATCAACAGTCCTATCATACGTGATGTGCACATGCTTATTTACCGTATATATTTATGGGTCTAAAACAAACTTAAATGATCAAAGTTATCTGATTTATTGTTTTATAAGGTTAAGAAAGCCCATTGTCACAAACATTTAGAATACATTATGTGTAGTGTGTATTTTATTATTGTTAGCTATTGCACATTGCAATTTTATATTATTCTATAATATATTTTCGATAAAGATCTAAATTATCAACGAATGAAGTAATGAGTGTCGACCCGCTCTGAAAGTGCATCGGAATCTTGTCAAAATCATTACTTCTGAAATAGCATTGATTTGGTGTTTTAAATAATGAAAATGTCGTCACTGCTTATCGTCTTTGTCCTCATCATATTAATAATCTTCATTTTGATATGGTATTTCTTCATATTTATTTTCATCACTTCTTTCATTGACTTCGACACCTCCGACTTAGATACGTTTTGATATGTAACCCGGATTTGTTTTTTGTTTTCTCAATCGAGTTATGAATTTCGAACAGCAGTAAACTACTGTTGCCTTTTATTTACGATAAACATGACCACTGGAAACATCGACGACAACGACATTCTGATGAGACATGTGCTCCTTTTTCAAATGATATAGTACAGCGGTGTGCTATTTCGTTAACCCAGGTTGATCAAATGAGTTGCCTGGGCAATCTACTATTACGGTATAACACTAATATACATATCTACAGTTTAATCTTAACAATCTCTGTGTAATCGTTTTGCGTACAAAATGTAGTCCTTGTATCTATGATGAGTTTATTGTAGGTTACATAATTTCAGGTCCGTCCTTTTGTAATATGAGCATATATGATGTTTGCTTTCAAATAAATATGAACTTCTGATGTTACAAGTTTTATAGACTTATGCACATATTGAACGCCCACTCCATTTGCACGGAAATTCCGAAGCTATATATATGCTAGTCTTTAGTCAATTTTTACATATAAAAATGCAAAGAACTAGACATTTCAATATACATGAATACACCAGTTGGTGTTATATCTGTCATTCCTTACTCGAGGACCTCATGAGTTTTTATGTCCTCACACACCTTATCGCTATTCCCAACTGACGTACCCGGCCGCTTGATTTTTTGGCGCATACGACAATCACTTTTCCATTGCGGCGTCAGATATATTGTATTATGACGTCAAGATTTTACGGGAATTTGTGTGATATCAAGTAATGGTGGGCAAATAGCGATAAGGTGTATTTTTCTTATTCTTGTGTGCGGATACATGCGAATAATATACAGTGAAATAGTGCATCTTTAAAATACGTTAAAAATAAGGTTGAACATCTATTGAAGTTGTTCCACTAGCACACCACTTTTATCTAATTCAAGTGTCTTCCAATTTAGAGCTGATAGCATAAATTCTACGCTGCTAGTTTTTCTATAATCCTTCAGTAAGAATCCTGTGCATCGGCACTATATAAGAGATGAGAATATTATTAATCTAATCAGTATAAAGGGCATCATTTTACAACACAATATGATTGGGAAAAGCAAAACAGAAAACTAATACCATACTATAACGTTATGAACAGGATCAGAGCCTAACACAACATGTGTTTTATTTAACTATTATATTAAATCTTATAACAATAAAATATTTTATTGTATAGCAATATAATATTTCCCACAGAAAGCAACCAAAAGTTAGCGTGCAATAAATTTCAATATTGCACTAGTGCAATAAATCTTCAAAATTCATGACGTCATCAACGACAAAATCTTATTTTAAACCAATTTTTAATTTCTAATATTATATTGCTATACAATAAAAGGGTTATTGCATGCATATTGGGGAATATTGTCCCTCGTAGAACATATATTGCACTCGCAAGCTCGTGCAATATAAAATTCTACTCGGGACAATATTCCCCAATATTCATGCAATAACCCTATAATATTATTTCATATATTTTGTTTACATCTGGATCTTATTTCAAAACCTTTAATAATGTAATTTCATAGGCACATGAGAGTTGGTAAATGCTCATTTGTGAACAGCCAGAAATATGTCTTATCATTAGGTAGTTCTTTAAAATTAGAACAAAAAGTGATAACTTTAGCAAATAATAATTTCCTCTGTTCATCATATAATAGACAATTTACTGTAAAATGGGTCTCATCTTCAATAGATATATAATTCCTATTTCATTTATCTTGTCCTTAGTAGCCAGATTCCAGATAGTGCTGGAGTATTTTATGAGTGGTCTTACAAGCGTGTGATACCATACTAGTAAAGCGTCTAGGACAGGTTCTTAGACGAAAAGTTCGTGTGGAGTTATATTTCTCTGCAATGTCGTCGATTTGTTTGTTCAAACTCACTGTTTTGTGTATACAAACGCCAACAAATTTCGCCGAGGCAATCTCTTCGGTTTGTTGGTACTACCATTGTTGCAATCCATTCATGATCAGGTCGTTTTGAACGGTGTTTTGACGGGTGTTTGCATCATTTTCGTTTTTATTTGACGGTAGAAAACGCAGTCATCTGAGAAAAGTATTACATCAGTATACTACTGTTGCCTTTATTTACGTTTGATAATAACACATATTAGAACTGTGGAGGGTCATTCATTAAAACAAGAAAAATCAGCAGGCAAAGCATACTACTTGCATGTACATCGGATGCACTGGCGAGGTTTCTGACGGTTCTCGTTCCATGTGCACACATTGCTTTCTATAATCCATAAAGTCATACCGCCATTTTATTGTTGAACTTCTAATGTCTTAATGGTCGATCTTGTACAATAGTCGCTCGTGTGGGACTTTGTCAAAGGCCTTAGAAAGGTGGAAGAGGATGAGATCTGTTTGCTCTTTATTATTAATGTTTATACTATGTTTTTGAATCATGAGAATCAGTTAGGTATGACAAAATAGTTTAATAGGTTTTTTTTTCAAAAACCACACTGAGCATTAGTCAAGATAGAGTGGCTTTCTATGTGTTTGATCATATTGGTACAGGTGATATGCTCCATTACTTAAGGAGGCTCGAGGGTATAAAAATTTCAGAAAAAAAATAAACATTTGTTTTTCATTACAAATTTTATTTGTTACCTTTTGTAGTTGTTACTTTATCATATGATACAAAAATCATTCAAAACAATCAATTCGTGTTGGCCCCAGATGACTTTTTAAATGTATACATCATTGAAAAAGTTCCAAATTATCTCCCTTTGGTGGGAAAATGCCAATTTTTGGCTTTAAAATTGAGATATCTTTTTCAACTCATCGGTGACCTATATTTTTTAATATAATTTCCATATATGCTGTAATTAAAATTTGAGCGATTTCTGTAATAAATTTCTTTTTTTATTTCGATATTAACTTTATTTCTTCTATTACTTCAACAGAAAAAAAAACACTTTTACAAAAATGTATGCTTCTTTCGAAGGCAGATTGTGAGCGCAAATGAACGGTGACCCCACTTTTTTATTTTATTTTTCTATTAACTACAAGACAAAGTTCATTTATAGAAAAATATAGAGAAATCCTATATAAATGATTTAGACCCGCGAACCCCCTTAACATACTGTTACAGTTAGCCAGACAGGTCCGTTATTTGATGCTTGGGTCAATCCCCTTTCTTGAATATTGGGATTTTTTTTTGGCATTTACACTAACAGGTAGTTATGTAGCTCTGATGCTTTATGTATATTATGATTTTCGCAGTAATTTGTGTATTCCATTTTCCCATAAAGTGAGGTATTTTATATGTAGTTTTGGGTTTGTTTTTTTATTTTATTTATGGTAGTCTTGTATTAACTCCTGTTAAACACTGAGATGAACTGTTAATGAGTATACTTGACTTCGTTTTGTTATCCGAGTATGTGAACCCGTCTGTGTTTCTATGTGTCGCATCTTTTATTTTTTTATAAAGCCCTATAACTTCTTAAGATAATATTCCTCCTTACGATGTCGTGAATGTATTTACATTCGTTTTGAGAGTTTTGTATCTCTTCCTTTTCCGACGTGTGATACGTTTTATTGTACCATTGCGCAAAGGCAGGTGAAATCTTGTCGAAGACATTTTTGATGGTATAATTTTGTCTTGGTTATTTTTTAGTCATGATTTTATGAAATCACACATCTCTGATATTGAGCTATGTACGTTGTATAAGCCGTGGAATGTTTTTGATAGTTCATGTGCATCTGCTTTAATTATTTTCTATATTGAATGTAAATCTGTCTCTTTGTTGGTTTAGAGTGCATTACTATGGCATTACTATTAATAAAGACGATGTCATGGTCGCCATTTCTGGAAAATGGCTCGCATCTTTTTACTGAGAATGGCCTGTTTTTGAAGAAATATCAAGTAGTGCAGATTGTCTTGATCCAGACAACAGATATTTCACCTCACATATTCTGTTCATTTCAAACAGTTATTTACCATAATCTATAAACCTATTATTGAGTTAGTAGAATATTGGTTGCCACATACTAAATTGGATTTCCATTCAATATCAAGATGGTTTAGGCTTCCTTCTAGCCATAATATATAGTACTTATTCGTTCTGTCTTGTAACACATTTTATTCAGGTAGATCATATCACTACTGTGGGGTCTATAAAGACATCTTACTATGATATATTAGTTGTTCGAGGTTGCTTATCTTACATAAGATGATTTTGTCTCACATTGTATGGATAATTCTTCACTGATGATGATATATCTTACAGCTATCAATACACTCCTGTATCCATCTAAACAATATTTCTATACACTGAGTATTGTGGTGGAATAAACAGGTTTATAGATATGGTTAAATGTCAGGTCTGAACCATTTTGGCTATGCATCTAAATGGTACAAATTGGACCCAGCAACATTTATTAGCTCGGCATCACTATCATTCGTCATAACAACCCACATTGAACAATCATGACAACTATGATAATAGTCAGTAGATTTTCCAAACCCCAAGGACTAATAACAGTTGCTTATATTTAATCACCACTTTTACCTTTTTATTGACGTCTTTTAATGAACGCCTGATCAACAAGCAAGGTTGGCGGACAGATGGATCTCACAATAGCAAGTGTGGTGAATATGTACTTAATTGGTAAGCAAACGGAAATACATGTACTATGTTATTAGTGCTCGAGACAAAGACTCGAGAAGCGTTTATAACAACTCAAAATTTTCATTGTATTCAAATGTATTTCAGGTCTACGAGTGTCGGCTACTGACATTGGGTTGTAAAAGCGTTGACCGGGCGCACATTTTTAGAATGAACATACAAAATAGACTTCGATCAACGCGTTTAATTTATTGTAAATGAACATATAAATGACATATATGGTCAACATAAAAGTGATCGGTATTTGAATGGCGACATATCCTTTGTAACAAAACGACTAATAGCATTCATACCGACCATATTATTTAGTTTACCAGACGGGCACTTAATGGAGTTGTCAGTTTGTTTTCAATCTATGAGTTTGACTGTCCCTCTGGTTTCTTTCGTTCCTCTTTTCAATTTACATAAAACTCATCAATGACACCCGGAAAACAATTAGAAGGCAAAATTAAGTCGAAGACCAAAACCGGAAATTTTAATTTCGGATTTTGCAATCGTTTTCTAAAGGAATAAAAAACTAAAGTGTTTCGAATAGTCAACATTTTATGAATAGTAAATTTACAGAAACCGAACACAATTAATATAATATGTCATGTCAAAACAACTTCAAAGTTGGAGATATCCTATGTGACGAACATCCAACAACAGTGGCATCATGGCATCGTCAAAGTGGTTCTACAAAACTCATTAAAGATACATTACTTATGATTTAACGCAAAAGGTATGCACGTATATGGGTGTCCAAATAAAAGAAGTCAAAAGGCCAAAGCAAATTCAAAGTTGAAGAGCATCAAAAACTAATTCCAAATACGACCATGCAGCAATGTTTTCCTGTTGCAGAAGAGGGGTTGGCTTAAAAGTCGTTTTTCTACCTAGAATATTCTCTTTGTGACATTCGCGTCCAAATTGACCTGTCTATAATATTTTCAGAGTAGAGATAAATTCTTACAACAGGTGGTTAGATTTTGCTATCGTCCAAACTTTACTTAAACGCTAAATAGCTATACAATTTAAACACGGTACTATTGACTTGTGTTTGGTTATAGGCTTCAAACTGATACCAGATGCACTTTACCAAAAAAAATCAAAAGTATAAAAAATACCAAACTCAGAGGAAAATTCTAAACGGAAAGTCCCTAAGCAAATTGCAAATTCAAAAACTCAAACTCATCAAATTAATGGATATCAACTGTCATATTGCTGACGTGGTACATGCATTTTCTTATGTAGAAAGAAAGAGGGATTGAAACTGGTTCTATAGCTAGCTAACCCTCTCACTTACAAGCTTGTTTATATGTATGTTGGCGGTTTTGTTTGTTGCTCTTTTAAAAGTGTTCCTGTTGCTCCTTTGTTTTCCTCGTAAAGTGTATGTGTTTCTCTTAATCAATTTATGGCTTCTGAACACCGGTATACTACTGTTGCCTTTAGTGTGACAGTCGCATTAAATGCCGATATATAGACAACGATGTGTGAACAAAACAAACAGACATAATAGGTACAAATGTCGAAAATCGGTGTAGAGCAGTCAACATTGTGTTATAATCTTATTTAATGATTGTATGGACATTGGTATCTTTTAACGACAACTGGAATTTAACTGCACATATTTAGATTAATACTAAACAATGTATTACGCCTCCTTTCTTTTCTAATTATCTAAATGAAAACAAAATGACTTTTAACTTTAAAATGTAAACTATGCACACATTAAAAGTCATTTAATCAAGACTGAAAGTCTTTTTCAAATAATCTATTTGAAAACGAGATGTACAAATGTTAGTACAACTGCATACCCAATGCCATCGACTTATAAAATGTTGTTTTCCATGAAATTACCTTCGGTGTTCTTTTGTTTCGTTGTTTTCCTTTTATAGTTGATGTGTTTCCCTCGGTTTTAGTTTGTAACCCAGAATTGTTTTCTCTCAATCGATTTATGACTTCACGTAACACAAAATGAACATTTAAACAATGCAAAAGTTTCAGTCAAGACTGGAGGTGGGACCAAATAATCTTCATCAAAACGAGCTGTGCAAATGTAAATGTATACCTGCACACTTTAAGTTATCATACCTGCCAATTGTCACTATTTGCGGGGGATTTCCCCCATGGAGGCTCCCAAATTGAAATTTTGAAAGATCAATTTTGTCCACAATTTCAAACAAAACTATTAATTTTACAATGACTTTAGGCTTATAAAAGTATGGAGAAGCTACAAAACAACATTAAAATGTATTTGAAGGTTTTGAAAGTTATGACTATGACAGCCATCTTGCACGCAAAAGCCCGAGGACATTTTGAAAAGTTGGCAGGTATGAATTATTAACATATCACTATGATTCTCCCGCTTAAATTGACCACAAACACATAGTTAATGATGACGTTACCGGAAATAAATGTTATTTTTTTTTACAATTTTTTTTTAACATTTATTGAGAAAAGGTACAAAATATGTTTAATAACTTTCATATATTCCGACTAATCCAGTTAGTCTTCATAATAACAAACAGACCAGCTTTGTTCCATATCCGAGTATATACAGATTTCCGTAGCAATAAAAAACAACATTGAATAAGTAAGTTAATACGTTAAAATAAAATCTTAGACACAAATCACACAATACAAAACAATACAATACAAAGAATACAAAAGACAAAAGACAAAAAAGTAAAATGTTCTGATTCAAAGAGAAAGACATCAACACAAGGTTAATTTCCGAAAACTGGTTATACAATACATTTTAATTTGTGTGCTAAGCCAGGAGATTCTGAAAGATGAAACTGTATACAGAATTCACAAGTTATATAAAATTAAGGAATAACTTTCTTTTCTGGTAGTGGTCCTGCTTCGTCGTACATTGGTGGAAATACCAGCTCGTCATATCCACGTGGAGCTATGATTGGGATCTTATCGTTGTGGAATGAATACTCCGATCGTTGGTTACTCCTGTCACGGGAGATCAACATCATATGGAACAATGATGCCAGAGCCATTGCGATTGCTCCTACAGCGGCTACCCATGGGCACCATGGACATCCAAGGCTAAGATCTTTTGTCATACCAAGACCTAACATGCCTTCGTCACCTCCATGATGGTGCATCTTCTTAATCATCATGTAGTACGCAGCTACTCTAATGATGACCATCCAGAAGAAAAATGCTGAAAAAATATGTATATGGTTTAAAGATTTCCAACACACAACTGACCATAAAGAAAAACAACTCTTGTTATGAATCATTTCTGAGTTTTTGAGTTATTTGTTTTAATAGAAAAAGGGGGAGAGAAATTCTTATATTCGTGTAATGAGAAGAATTTGTAATGATGACACTTCTTTTATAGTTTCTGTTTAATATTTTTTTATACAAACTGTTTCAAGACTCGAGACGATATATAGCCTCACATCGGTATGCCGTCTGGTTGTGTTGTTTGATTGCTGTCTAGCCTCACATCGGTATACCGTCTGGCTGTGTTGTTTGATTGCTGTCTAGCCTCACATCGGTATGCCGTCTGGCTGTGTTGTTTGATTGCTGTCTAGCCTCACATCGGTATACCGTCTGGCTGTGTTGTTTGATTGCTGTCTAGCCTCACATCGGTATACCGTCTGGCTGTGTTGTTTGATTGCTGTCTCAAGAATGCACATTCCACAGGGCGATTTGAATTTCTGTAAGTGTCACCCTATGAATTGTATTGAACTCATAGTAAATTAACGTAAACCTGACGCTGGTTATTCCGGAAACACGTGTTGTGTGTTTGAAAGTCATAGCACACGTGCTATAAGGGGAAATGGTTCCAATATAAAATAAAGAACACAAACTGACATTGTATCTTTATTGTCATACATACCAGAAAGTATTTGTGTAGAACATGCCAGTCTTCCAGGGTGTTTTCCCATTCCTCCTCCTCGTGCGTAAAAGACAGCACCAATAAATCCGACCAGTCCAAGTACCAGACCAGCTCCTGCGTACCATGCTAACTCATGTCGGGCATGTCGGGCTACATCTGGAAAATCAAAGTTTTAATATGAAAGAAAGGGCTAAGAAATGGTGTTGTTATAAGGTTAATGTTAACTTAGTAGTCTATAAATATACAACATGTTCCCAAACTCCTTCGTATCTTGTTACATAAATGGACAATCCCTTACTTTTATGGAAAATCTCTGGTTATTTAACTTTGAATGAAAGCCACAGTCAATAGTCTCAGACACCCCCCCCCCCCCCCCCCCTTTTTTTCCCCTATTATACTAGTACCTTAAAATAACATTAAGTTACATAGGATTTTTTTTCCCAAGACAAATGCCTGTCATGAAAACATAGAAACCTTGGTTAGAAATATGTCCTACGAGATGCACATGCTGCGGTATAAATCAAACTACTAAAATTAAATTATTCCTTATTTTTACCATTTTACTATTTCATGTTGATTCAAAACTTAAATATAGCTTTATTAAAGTTTTTAAGATATATTCTTCTAGGGTAAAGTAAATAAATAATCGACGAATAGAATTATTAATATATGATTGATTGATTGTTTTTTCTTTATACGCCGCATTAGCACAAAAAGACTATATCGCGGCGGAATATATTTATAAAAGGCACACCAATCTCTCAAAAAGGGGAAATACTTCCTTTTTATCCCTCTCTTGACGGAATAATTATAGACATACAAAAAGAAAGGTATAGTTGGTACCTTGTTAACTTGAATGTTTCGAGCGTGCGTAGCTTGATTCATTTTAGCTGTATTTGGCAAAACCTTTCGGAATCTATAGGTCTTTCAACTACGTAAATTATTTGCTTTTTAAAAATTTTGATTCGAGCGTCACCAATGAGTCTGTCTAAACGAAATGCCAGTCTGACGAACAAAATTTCAATCATAATGAGTTAATTTACTGTTATTGCAAAACAAGTGTTGAAACGTTGTCTTCTAATGCCTTTGTTCGGAAACATGTGAAACTAAATTACGGATTAATTCACATTTATTTCTGATTTTTTTAAAATAGATTATGGTCTATAATTGAAATTAACACATACATGTACAAGTTCGAAATATATCCTTATGTATTCATGCACCTATGACACTTATAGATATAACCAGAGACATATAATCGTCTGAATGTAATGTTATATAAAAATCACCCGACCATAACCTGAGAGTTCATTGTCTAGAAGTTTTTAAAACCCTCTATACACATGAATGGTACAATACGTACATGTATTGTAAACAGACTTTTAAATATTCTTTTCAAATTCTGTCACGATCTTGAAATTAAATAGTGTAAATTGTTGAATCATACTGTAGATGAATCTGAAAATTAAATCTTATGTGCTTCTGAAGTGTCTTTTTCCAAGAATGAATAAATTTATCTATTCGTTTACAGACTTACCAACAAAATTTGCCAAAATCTCGTTATAGCTATTTAAAGCACAGAGACATTTATACATATATGTGTTTATATGTCTCTGATAAATCTACAGGTTCGGTAATTTTAAAATAACAAAATGAGTGTTATTCTGTTTTCTAAAAATGATAAAGATTTATTCTTACCAACAGACCCCTTGATGAATTCAGCGGCAGCTTTAAATTCTCCGGGTATCATATAGACATCCTCGTCTAACTCCTTCATGTCGTCATCCTTCTCTTGGCTATCGTCATCGTGCCTCTTTTTGTCACAGTGATAACCTCTGTGGTAACATTTATGGTGCCCGTGGTGATGTTTTTTGTGATGATGATGGTGTCGTTTGCTTTCTCCGTCTTCTGTATCCATTGCCTCGTCCTTTGCAATTGGCACTTCTTCGCTGCTATCCTTTTCTTCGCTACTGTCGTGGTCGTCCTCACCTCCACCACATTTACATACTTTGTAGTACCACAACCCAAAGGAAATGGTAACTCTCTCTTTTTGTGGTTTCATCAACTCAGTTTCGTCTACACGAAGACCATCGGCTTCAGGTTTCATATCGGCCATTGGATCGAAGTAAACATTTGTGTGGACCACCATCCATCCTGGACTAGCGGTGGCGATGATTTTAAATATCAACGCTAAAACAGAAATAGCCACACATAACTTTAGCTTCCTTCCTAACTCCATTTTGTCTCTCCTTAATATGGATTACCCGGAGAGTTATTACCTGTGTTTATATAGCCAATCAGGAAGCAGGTATAAATCTAAACATAGGTATGAAAACATAGTCATATGATCAATAGGTAGAATTATGTATACCTTTGAAAGATTATTGATACCAACTCAGGCAAAACAAGAAACAAGGTCACTATCTGATTTCATGAGAGATTACCATGTATCATGTAAAATGTAGAGCACAGAGGGGGGACGTTACAGAAACACATATGTTAATGTTAACAATGCCACTGTTCGTAATTATAAAGTCAAGTTCAAAATTAAAAATATATCGATAGATTTATATACTGACATGAATAAAATAAAAAAATCATATAGCTCAAGAGTGTTGGATAGGGAAGGAAAAATGGATATTGCGTTTCGTCCATTCAGTTTTTATAGGGACTTGAAAGTCTAAAACACCGAAAATGTACAATTGCATTTCAGTTAGTCACCTAGTCTACGCTGATTTGTTTTCCGATTCAGGGTTTTATTTATATACTCATGGAAAGGTTGCTATCAATGTCCCTTTTTTGTAACTGAACAAAATCAACTATATTTATTCAGATAGGTGAACAAGGACATGTTTAAAAGCTATAACAAAAATTTTAAACTGTTCCTACTTTTTGAACCATGACTAAAAAATAAGATGGCTACCAGCATGGATTTTCCAATATGATCATACGTTTTATATAAATGTATTTGAAATCAATAATTTTGCTAATGTGATACCTTTTACAATTAATTACATCGATGTTATTGATTTCAGCAGTTGTTCCTCTCATAAAGAGCTCTGTTTCATAAAGGCAGTATTAAAAAAAACTAAAACATTGCTGTGTATCAAATTAATATTTCGTTTATTATTCTATTTTCATAAACCATGCCGTTAGTTTTCTGGTTTAGATTGGTTTTTTGCGTTTATAGTTGTACCTAGTAACTTCTATGTCATTCGGAATGTGATGGAGAGTTCAACTTGTCTCGTTAACAAGTGTACCACATCTTACTTTTACATAAACCTTACTAGTCAGTTAAAATTGTCCAAAATACAAGCCAAGTTTTAACCACTAGTGCAAAGCATTGCATTGCATAACGTAACGAAACAACACCAGAAATAATACAGGATTGATGTATGAATAAATAAACATTTGCGGTCTTCACAATGAGCGTTTATATGAGTGTTAATGAGACAACTCTCCAACCAAATAATAATTCTTAAAAGTAAACCATTATAGGTCAATGTACGGCCTTCAACACGGAGCCTTGGCTCACAACGAACAACAAGCTTTAAAGAGCCCCAAAATTACTAGTGTTAATCCATTCAAACGGGGAAACCAACGATCTGATCTATATAAAAAAAACGAGAGACGAGAAACACGTATAAATTACATAAACAAATAACAACTACTGTACATCAGATTACTGGCTTAAGACAGGTGACTGAATATTTGCAGCGGGATTAAACGTTTTAATGGTACCAATCCTTCTCCCTTTTCTGAAAAAAATAGTATAACATCACAACATAGAAAACACACGATAAAATATCAATTGGAAGGCTTAACTCAATCAAAAAACGTAAATTTACACACTATGAACGAATAAATGTCTAAAAAAGTTGAAAAAAAACCCAACTGAAACAAACCCCAACATAAACAAAAACAACAACAACGATAACCACGACCAATCAGATATATAAAACTAAAGAAATAATAAGAATTTTTCTACAGTTACTTTCAGTGGGCATAAGCCATGTTCTGGCTGGTGCTTAACCAGTCAACGATTGACAAAAGGAAAGCAATTAGCGTTATACGTGTGAATTAACTGAATATTAGATTGGTAGTCAACGAATAAGACAAATCATTACGGACTTTCTGACTTCGGACTCGGACTTCTTTTGAACTGAGTTTTACTGTGCGTCTTGTTGTGTGTTTGTTTTTCTTCATTGGCTAGAGAGGGTTGAGATGTCAAAAAACATGTTTAACCCCGCCGCATATTTGCGCCTGTCCTGTCCTCTGGCCTTTGTTAGTCTTGTATGATTTCTAATTTTAGTTTCTTGTGTATATTTCGGAGTTTAGTATGACGTCCATTATCACTGAACTGGTATATACATTTTGTTTACTGGTCAACTGAAGCACACCTCCAGTTGAGGGAGTTTCTCGCTGCATTGAAGACCCATTGGTGGACTTCGGCTGTTGTCTGCTCTTTGGTCGGGTTGTTGTCTCTTTAACAGATTCCCCCTTTTCATTTTCAATTTTACTAATGATTTCTATGCCTTGTTTTCAACATATAATTAAGACCTTTAATATAAATACACGAAAAAATGGTTACCATAGATATTTGCATTATGATCCTAATAATCAATGATTATCTTAACTTAATACTCTCTCCTTTTCAATTATATACTTACATGCTAGAACTATTGATTTAAAGAAGGTTTTTTTTTTGTCTCGTCAGACTGAATGGCAAAATTTGTCAAGTCATCTAAGAAATGTTTTATAAGCAGCTGTTTTTTTTCTCTCACAGAGAAATCCTAATAATTCGACCAGTCATTTCGATATGATACATATTTTTTATTACGAATCTACGGTTGTTTTTTTTGTCTTACTTTGTTTTTTTATCTTTTACATTGAAAAGTCCGAAATGTTCGATAAATAATTGAAAAGTATAAATATTTAGATCATTCTCATTATACATTTTTTTCTCCGTCGCTAGAGGCGTTAATACTAAATGTAGGTAACCACCCATTAAGGTCCACCAGAAATACGTACGTAGTAAACCTCATGTGATTGTGTCGTCTGTTCAAACTTTTCACAGTATTTGAAAGATCCTTTCTATTTTGAACCAATCTAAAATTTTATTGTTACGTTCCCTTTGTGAAACTTTGGTAATTAATGATTTCGTGGATACCCAATTTGTGTCAACACTTTTCCTTAATCATTATTTAAAACAGCGTGCGTGATTTCATAGCTGATATATATATCAATATTTCCCCCAGTTTTGGGTCAACATGAACAATTTCCCAACCATATAAAAATGCAAAATATTGTGACATCAATCATTGTTTTCTTGCATACTAGACACCTTTAAAGACATTTTCATAATGTGAGTTTCCTTTTAACTAATTTTTCGAGTTTAAGTAAGGATAAAAATAAATAGGACAAGTGTTCTTTAAAGGGAAAATTCACGATTTTTTACTTATGGTTTAAATATGTTTATTATGACATAATATATATATTCACAAAGTTTTATCGCTATATGTGCAGTAATAAAGGAGAAATTCAATATTTAATGAAAAAATATTAACTACTTCCTGTAGGTCGTGACGTTTTCTCCTGGTTTTTGCATGCCGGGATTTAAAATACAATCATTAAAAGTCTTGGTTTTTAATCATATTTTAACGTAATCGTAAGCGCGCCGATGACTTATGCTTTATCTAATAACCATCCGTTAATAAGAAGATAAAACGCACATACGTTCAATTGTACATATTCATGAGATAAATTTTCTATGTTAAACGTATATATTCGAATTATTTTTGTAGACAACACAAAAAGTTATAAATTTATATTTAATTAATGTATTTTCGGACTGATAAGGTGAATAAAGTAAAGTACAATAATCTGTAAAGACAATATGTTGGTGTACTCTTATTGACCTTTTACTATCTCTGCTATGACTTGGTTGATACGATGTGTGTATTCACGGTTCTGAGGAAATACTCGTAGATGGCTTGTTGAAAGGTAAATTGTTATTTGCACTTCGGTATTTAACCACGCCTCTCGGGCACACATTGCCAGGTGTGACTGTCTATTCGGATCAGTGAATTATAAGACAAGGGAGCATTCAATACACATATTTAAAATATATATTCAAGTTGGTGACAAATAAAAATTGATCGCCGTGGAATTATTTAATTATGTTTGGTGCCATTATTTATTTGAATTCAAATAAGTTAATTTACTAAGAAACACACAATTTTCGGTTAAAGACGGGAAATTTAATTCATATGTCCGATTGAAATGATTTACACTTTTTGTCCTTGATTGATATCTAATAAAAAGGAGAACTTAGAAATTAAAAAAAGCTTTACCAAAGTATTTTAATTTGTCTTTATTAGGCAAATAAATGAATGAGAACACTTACATTTAGACTTTTTAAAGCCACGTACAAAGTAATAACTTGAACTCACTGAAGATAACTCTACCGAAGCGGAATATAATATGAACGAATAAAGAAAAAATACTTTTGTACTTGAGAAGTTTAAAAAAAAATGACAGCAAATTTAAGGTCTTCTTGGTATGGAATCGATATGTTGAGTGGATGCTTATCAAAACAATAATTACGAATAGATATTCTTTATCAAGTGTGAAAAACGCCAACCAAATTTAATCATAATCGGGGTTCCTTATTAAAATAGTCTTCGTCTCACAACGTATAATACTTTTAAATAACTATTTGACCAAAGATGTTTAAAAACAAAAGACAAATAATTTAATGTCATCTTTCCCTATTTTTGAATGTAATTATAAGTCTGTTCAACTGGCAAGAATACCCCTAAAGCGGACAAATATCTGACAAGCAGTTTATTCTTTAAATTTGCTGTCATTGAATATCAAGAAAGAAAGAAATCCCGAAAATGATTTGAAACTTTAATACTCATTAGCTTTCCTAGAAAATATTCACATCCCTCGGGGATTATTGGTGTACGTCCAGTTGCATATGTCGGAACAATTGTGGTGATGACGAATTTCTTTCTTTATTCGAGAACAATCTAATTGATATATAAATCTGTGATTTTACTATGTTCATAACTTCGATGAACCAAAGCAAGTTATAGATCGACCTGTATTTAAATCAAATTGGTCCTCTTCTTCTTCTTCTTTTGGTATATAATAGTCTATCGAATTGGATGATTACATACTGTTGGCCGGTTTACGTGGACTAGTCTATTTACAAAACTTTTACCCCAATTTGCACAAAATGTATGTTTCTTTCTTATGTTCATTGTATACATGTATATATTTTAAATTGCGCTGTAGTTCCGTAACTTTCTATCCGGGCGTATAAACGAATCGTCGACAAGTGCGCACATTTTTTTAATCAACATTTCTGGAATGATCCAACTATGTCCTTTAGGTCAACGGAAAAAAAGTCACAGGAAAAAAAGTCACAAAACCTCTAGGAAAAAAAGTCACAGGAAAAAAAGTCTCAAGAAAAAAAGTCTCAGGAAAAAAAGTCACAATTATAAAATTATTTGAAAGAAGTATATAGAATGTTTTATAAGAAGTATGTTGGAATGCAAATGACAAAAGTGATTTTGTATATCAGCTGTATGAAATAGATAATTTAAAAAAATGTAGTTTTGTTAAATAAAAATAATACTACTTGTAAAAGTGTATCAGATCAATTATTTTTAAATAAAAGCTTTTAAAATTTATATAGGTAAAGCGCACATCGATATTAACAGATTTCGTTTTATTTATGGGTTAATAAAATAAAAAAAATATATGTTTTTTATCTTATTATTTTTTAATAAATACACCAAAAAAATGAAAAGTGTAATAATTTATGTTCTCTTTTTAAAACCAAACTCTTAAACAAACAGGATAAGCCATTTGTTTCCTTTTCATTCATGATAAGCCCTAGTTGTTTTTCATGGGTAGGGCTTCCTTCCAAAAGAGGAAGTGAAAGGTCTGCAAAAAAGGGAAAGGTGCCACAAGAAGCCACTAATTAATCTCAACAGTCACTGTCAATAAATGTTGTAATTACATAATTATTGTTAATGGGGATGATTTGTTTGTTTAACATGTAATTGAAGGATTCTCATGAAATTGGTAAAAACACAGCTATAGAAAAACAAAAATCACAATAACATGTGGTCAAACCTTATCATAGACTTTCTAACTTTGACTCAAATTAAAGAAAATGTATGACTTCATTTACTTTTCTATAAAAGAAAAAAAATAATTTCAAGTGTTATTGAATCAAATATGGAAGTCAGAGACAAACCAAGCCAGATCTTCGCCCAGGTTGTTTCAACATGTGAAGATGATGTGCAAGCAATGATGCCCAGAGAAGAGAATTGTAAACGCACCATGCGCAACCAGCGTCCAACACCACCTGTTCCCCAGAGCTTTGTAGATGTCACACTGCCAGCAGAATTCACTATTACAACCAACCACCAACAGTTCCTACTGTATGACAATGGACAGAATGCTGAGAACAGAATGTTGGTCTTTTGTAGTCCTGACAGTTTAAGACGTCTTGCTGAAGCCCATACCTTTTTTATGGATGGTACTTTCTCTGTAGCTCCACATCCTTTTAAACAGCTGTACACCATCCGAGTACCTTTTAAAGATGTTACAGTCACCACAGTGTATGCTTTCTTGCCGAACAAGAATCAAGATACATACAGAGAGTTATTTCAGTCATTGGTCGACAAATGCCAAGCCAGCCACCTACAGTTAAATGTTCAGACTGTGGTAACAGACTTCGAAGATGGCGTTCTACGTGCAGTGTCGGCAGTATTTGGCCGCCATATCAACAACCAGGGATGTTTCTATCATCTTACACAAGCAACTTGGAGAAAGATACAGAGCCTTGGTTTGGTTCCCCACTACAAGATTAGCGATGACTTCCGCTTGTTCTGTGGTATGATGGACGGCCTTGCCTTTCTGCCTGTAGCTGATTTGCCAAATGGTGTCCACCTGCTAAGAACTTTGTGTCCAGATGACCCACCAGAAGCAGCTGAACTTCTTGATTACTTTGATGCAACCTATGTAAGTGGCAACATGAGACGTAACCCAGCACCAGGTCAAGGTCTCCGTTTAGTAATGCGCCGCACTCCACCCATGTTCCCACCAACTATATGGAATGTCCATGACGCAACAGTCAACGGTGATTCAAGAACCAACAATGTATGTGAAGGTTGGAACAACAAATTCTTCAACTTAGTAGGTTATGCCCACCCATCAATATGGAGAGTAGTAGAATGGTGCCAGAAAGAAGAAGCTACAGTGAGAACCTTGATACAACAAGACGCTGTAGGCACCCCACCAGTTAAACGGGTCCAACAACGTTATGTCCAACTTCAACTAAGACTTCAAAACTTGTGCAGAGACTTGACATCAGGCAACAAGACCATTGCAGAATTTCTCAGGGGTGTTGGTTGGAACATAAGACTTAACCATTAGTTGTCATCTCTGCTATATATCAAGTGAACTTTAAATTTATTTCTTTAACACTATATCAACAGGTCATACATAAAAAAAAGGTATGAAACAAAAAGAACTTCAACATGTATCAGTACACGATCTTGTACAGGTGACCTATGTTTGTTAATTTCTGTGTCATTTTGGTCTCTTGTGGACAGTTGGGTACCACATCTTCTTTTTGAATATATCAATACACGAGCTTGTACAGGTTTTCTTTTGCTTTGCGATTTTACGTGTAATTTCCAAAGCAAAAGAGCATAAGACTTGTAGAAAAATACGTTTAGCTGTCTATAACTAGCATCATTCAAGAAAGATATGAAACAAAACTTATTACAACAAAACATACATTGTATCAGTTCACGAGCGTGTACAGGTTTTCTTTTGCTTTTGTAGAAACATATGCTAAGCTGTCTAATTTGCTTCTAATGTAAAAACACATGAAACAAAAATAATTACAACAAAACATGTATCAGTAACATTACAAAAAAAATCCTTTGAATGACATTGAAGACCTGTTGGTGAACGTCTGCTGTTGTCTGTTCTATGGTCGGGTTGTTGTCTCTTTGACACATTTCCTAGTTTACATTCTAGATTTTATAATAAAACAAAAGGACATGGGATACAAAAAACACAAAACCATACTTGCACATGAACAGCAGAAAAAAAAACACACACAGACAAAAGTCATTACCAATATATAAGT